>NC_068365.1:31168671-31372547 GCF_020536995.1 Dreissena polymorpha | reverse complement strand
GGTATGAACACGTGACGCTCAAATTTAACCGCAGCATTTTAAACTGCAACATTTACCGCGGTAAGTATTATAATCACCGACTAGTCAAGCTCAACGTCGAAACCCACGTTCACTAAAGTACGCTATGCTTCTTGATTGACCGTAGAAGAATAGTTAAGCCAAATTTCGCGGTTCGCTTTGCCATATTTACAGTATCCGTCCTCTTCTGTAATATTGCTCGTGTTCTGAACAAACGATAGTGGCTTTCAAGTCTTCATTCGGGTAGCATTTAAATAAAAATATCAGTCCATTGGTCTAAAGTTAGCTCATCAATATTTATGACAATAGGACCAAAGGAACCGAAAGGAAGTGAGTTGTTTAGACCAGCTTTTGTGATGCCCCCGTAACCATTTAAAAAATCAGCCTAGAAATCATTAGAAAAAAAAATGTACGAGCATGTGTATTGATAATTGGAAAAAACATATGACGCCTATGCACTATAGCCGTAAATATTGGTGGTAATCGTTAACGTTACATTTAACAAGATGAGGCTATTTAGATCGTAGTGCATAATTGTTACAAACTAGGTTAAGGGCCATCATATCATGTGACATAAAAAATATCTGTGCCTAGTGGTTTCAGATCAAAGATATTTAGAGTATTCACTGTATACATTATATATATATATATATATATATATATATATATATATATATAATATATATTATATATATATCAATACAATATTATTTCAGATTTAGGCGCAGTTTTTGCCATCATACAGCCGTTTTTGGCCTGGGGCGTAGCCCTTAGGCCATAGCAATGATACAAATTTCTGAGACAGTCAGAATTTGCTGGCTGCCAAAAGCCACGAATGAATGAATGAAAGTCCGATTTACCACTTGGCGGTAATTCATGCGCAATCAAAGAAGTTCTTCGCAGATCTCAATAACCAGCCTTGTAAATACAGAACATCACTATATAACATGACAGCGTCATAAAACGTGTAAAAAATAATATTGCAGCAACATTGCTAAGCATTGGCTACGACATATTTTTATTATTGTTTGCATATTCATACGAGAATAAGTTCCTCACTTGACGGTCTAGGCCGAAAAGACACGAGTGTCTACGGAGATAGTAAGACGAATTTTTTTCTGATACATTTTTGAAAACATTACATTTGGTATTTATAAAACATATTTTAAGATGTTGTTATTTTATTTTGCGTTAACGAAACATTCAAGAAAAAAGAACATGAAAAAAACAGCAACCAATATTCATGATAATTCTCGGAAATATACGAAGTTACCGGATATGAAATTTCACTGCGCAGATCGAGCGCGCAAATCGAGCGCGAAAAATTCTACATGAGACAACGTACACAATCTGTACACCGTTCTTTCTCATGGTAAAGGCACAGTCTCACTATGATGCCGGCGGAGCCCCGATGCGTGATCCGGGGCTCTAACGGGATGAACCGGGGATCCATCGGGGACGACCGGGATGAACCGGGGAAAACCGGGGCTCCACCGAGAAAGTATTTAAATGTTTAATACATCCGGGATGAACCGGGAGTCACCGGGAAGGATCGGCAACGACCGGCGCGGCACCGGGAACAACCGGGACGGCACCGTAGGTCCACCGGGGCCCATAAAGACCCCGGCAGAGCTACGGCAACGCCCCGATGAATGCCGTTAGAGTCCCGGTATACCTACGGTATATAAGAAAACCGACGCTCTGCCGGAACGCCACCGGCATTCAACGGCGCTCCGCCGGGGCATTACCGACGACGGTGAAGCCGGGGCGTTGCCGTAGCCGTGCCGGGGTCTGATGTCGGTATAGACACGATGAGTGCCGGCGGTGTTGCGGTATACCGGGACTCTGCCGGGACGCTACCGGCTTTCACGGGGCTCAGCCGGGCACTACCGGCGACAACCGGGTCTATTGCCGGGACGCTGCCGGTTTCACCGGGGCACAACCGCGACAACCGGGGCTTTGCGGGGCTTCACCGGGATAAATCGTAGCCATTCCGGGTTGACCGGGACTCTGCCGGTCTGTTGACCGGCTTTAACCGGGGCGGCACCGGGAAATAGTGTGACTGCGTTAAAAAAATTCTACGAATCATCCCGGTCCTCGCGGTCGACCGACGTTAGCAACCTGGATGGACGGGCTCTACCGCCAAGTGTAACTTGGGCTTAAGTTGATTTCCTTTTGTATACACATTACAAAGGAAGTATGAGTATTTTCCTGATCTGTTAATTATGTAATAGAAAGCTATTTTAGGCTATTGAAAGTGATTTATTTCAGCCCAACAATAACAGTTTTTTGCGGTCATGTTGTTGTTGTTGTATATCTTCACCGCCTATGTAGACGAATCTCTACCAGATCTGTAGAGTTGAACAAATGGTTACCGTTCCCACAACCAGTATCGCATTGTCCTCCACCGTCTATTTACACTGTAGTTTATACACAACTATTGTCTTTTCTACAGTCTCTGAGCTTCTGCACTCAAACCGCTAGGGTCCATCCGTATAAATTCGACAAAGGGAGAAATTCGGACAAAACGTCCTAAATGCATTTTACGTCACACTAACCTAGCCCCAGGCCTTCAGCGCCCACAGCGCTTTGATCATATCAGTATTGATTACAGATGAAAAACATATCCAACTTTTCGTACAACATCAACCTGGCACTCGTAGACCTCCATAAGCTTAAATTATCCGCTTGGATTTTTTTTAGATTTGCATTCGCTAATGTTCGTGCACATTTCACGAGTTTTATAGTATTGATACTTAATCAGTTATGCCGGAAGTCTTTCCAATACCTGACAAAGGTCGTTTTGTTTGTAGGTTTTTTATTGTTACCTACTAACGTAAATCATTATACATTATAAGTGCTGTTAACTTATTTATTGCGTCGGGTCTTCGATTATCTTATTCGAAGTTCAGCTAGATTATTTATTGCAATGCAAAAAATAACACGTTTATATTCGTTATAACTCCGTAAGTTTTAAGTGGAACTAAAGTCTTGGTGTCAGTTTTGGGTATTCCAGTCAAGTGTTTCGATACGCTTATATACATTTCACAGGATAGCATCGTGAACGCTATCAAGATACGGGTCGGATAGCTATGGCTGGCTCCGTAACATCGGAAGATCGCTGCACTACAAAGTCTGAGGATCATGTGGTTAGATTCGTGAACCGTCCACATAACCTGTGCGAGGAGTTTTCGTTAAATAATTCTTACGGCTTTAAGACCTTACCTCTGATTCAAAAAGGGCTATCGACAGTTAATAACGTAAGCATGCGCACTTGAAATTGGTCAACCAGCTGAACCAGGAAAAGAAAAGAAAAAGTAGGCTAATTGACCTTTTAAAAACGCCTGAAATAGCCACAATAAGCCTGAAATACCCCCTCCCCCGCCATATACCACTTTCATTGTAATACTTTGCTATGTCTGACCTTTTAGTTAGATTTTGAGGGAAAGTTTTAATTAAGATTGTTTAAGTGTCGAGAGGAATAAAGCCGCAAACAACAATTGAGTATAAAACATTAACAAAGGGCAATAGCAATGCAACTACGGTATGAACAGTGATGTTTCTTGTGCACTCACCTTACGTCAATGAAATCTATTTACCTACGAAGTTTCATGTTGATACCTCTGAAAGTTTTCGAGTTGTGTCCTCGAAAAGCAACACGAAAGCCACACGAACAGTCAGACGGAAGACATGATTCCAGTATGCATCCCTCTTAGCATGTTTCATATGCTGGAGTATAATATAAAAAAAACGGTATTTTATTTAGTCAAAACCAGTTTTTTTCGTGAACCTTTCATGGTTATAATTTAGGGACTGTTTCAGGGACTTTCGTATTTTTGCAAAATGTCATTAAACCACTTATGCCTAGTGGACTCTCCCATCTTTTTAAATTGGATGAATTTATTTCCAAAATTAGGGATGTCGAGTATATTTATTTCTATATTTAGAATATTTCTTACAGAATTTCCTTTAAGCAAACAGCGCAGATCCTGATGAGACGATCATGCGGCGTCTCATCTGGGTCTACGGTGTTTGCAAAGGCCTTTTTTCTAGACGCTAGGCATACATGGGTTAAACGAATGTACTAGCAACACTAATATCTGATATAGTTTGAATAAGTATATTGAAAAGGAAACAGAGAATATAAAAAATGTGCATTCCCTATATATTCTTTATTTCCTCCGATATCGAAGATTCGAACAACATAGTTATACAATAATCACAAAGCATATTTAACATAGAAAGAGTGGCGTGATTTATAAAATATGTAATAATGAATAAATATACAAACAAAAAGTCATGTAAGTTTCATACAATTACAAAAACTATAATAGTCGATTTTAATTGAATGCATCATGATCAAGTTAAAACAAATCACATGAGTTTGAGTAGAACGAAATTGCTAAAAAGGTCATCATAAGTTATTGTTAATGCAATACATACTAGATGTCTACTCATTGCCATTACTGAAAATAGCGTACATTGCATAAATTTGCAGTGCCCAGTCACTTTGTTCAATTCGGCAATAAGCTTATTCCTTTTGGATTCAGTTTTTTCACAAAACCAGAGAGTATGGTTCACAATACTGTCCGTGAACTTGATACAGATTGCACATTTACTAGCAAATTGCATCGACATCGCCATACTAAGGATCTTTGTTGACTTATGCTTTATCACAGAGAGTGACGGTGAAGTCTTAAAATGGCGATGGCGGTAAGCGGTCTATCAGCTTCAAATAGCTTTCAGTCCCCAAGACATGTTATTTCAGTTGCATTATCTGAGCGTCTTTGACTGTTTGCCCTTTTAACACTGTTTTTGATTGTACGTTTCCATGCCATCTTTCCGGGGAATACCCCACTTTCCGAATACGTTTCTAGGGTAGGCTTTTGTAAAAGTCGGTAGATGTCAGGAATCAGCGCGTACATATTCACGCATCCTAAGCAATAACGTACAAGTCTATGTATGAACACTTTCTTGGCCAAAAATCCAACACTGGAAGTCGGCACCGTTGACCAAAAACTCAAGTTTCTCAAAGTCTATTAGTTCTGCGGATTCAATGTTTAAACATGACAATGCAACATCGGTGTTTATGTTCCTACCGACGTTTAGAATGTGTTTAATACATCTTCTATGGGATACTTCAAGTTGATTTATGACACCGTTAGAATAATTGCACCATAGTGGCGAACCGTATAAAGCCTTGGGCAAGACCACATTAACATAGATTGTTCGAAGTGTTATAGGATTGAGTTCAGAAGGATTAAATCAGCAATGAAGAATAGAGTTATATATAGTCACATTATAATAACAGGCGACACTAACGGACATACAGCCCAATTATCCGACTTCATAGAATTCGACGATTTCTTGGCCGAATACTTTTGCTTCGATATTGGCACGATTAATAATTTTAACCATAAGGTTAATTTACTCAAATATAATATGAACATAGAGAGTTACTCATGCAATCCTAAAATAAACGGAATAGGCAAAACCATAATACATATTTGTAAAACCAACAATCTACTCATCCTAAATGGAAGATTCAGAAAAGATAAGAATATAGGTCGTTCAACATTCAAAGAGAATTCTACTATTGACTACACCCTTTGCTCAGTAAATACCCTAAAATACTTACACAGGTTTGAAATCGTAGAACTTGACCCAATTTTCTCTGATGGCAACTCTGTGTTGTCCTTGAACATCAAACCTGCAAAAGTAATCGAAAATAAGAAAAATCTAAATCATAAACAACACCAAATCGGCTATGGAAATCAGATAAACAAGCTGAATTCGTCTAGAATTTAGAAAATCATGATTTAATACCAATTTACTATGTACTAAATACTACAAATAGTGCGGCTCATATTACCACTACCACTTCTTGCACTACTACTACTTCTATACTACTTCTGCTACTACTTTTACTTCATCTAATATAACTACTCTTAACACAACAACCACCACCACCAACATTAACAACAACAACGATAATACTATTCAACACGACAATTCTATCAACACCGAAAACAATAGTCGCAACAACAAAAGTATCAATATGGCCCTCACACAAATAGCACAACTATTCCATACGACAGTCGTGCAAACATTTCAACCAAAATCATTTCATCATAAAAACCAACAACACACACCACATTCAATCAAATCTAAACCCTGGTACGGGCCTCAATGTAATTACAAGAGATTAACCTACAAACGAATGCGTAAACTCTACAATCAAAACAAAACATCAGATAATAAATATTTTATTGTTTGCATCTAAGCAAGTTACCTACATATGAAAAATAAAGAGATAACTGCTATTTAGTCTCATTTTTAAGAAATAAAATGCCGAAATAAACGAAGACGGTTAAATCCGTTCACAAAAATTTCACACAAATACAATAACAATAACCAACAGTAACAATAAGCGTTTAATATGAACACAATTACTAAACTGAGCAACGAATGAGAAGAAAATTTATTTCTTCTTTTTAAATATAAACAAATTTAACAATACAAATATATATTGGTTTTAATCAGTGTGTTTTGTACTCTTCATCTAAGTGGTTAAGTTACCACGATAATAGCAGTGGGAAATCCTCCACGTTTCCATGAAAGGGGAAATAATTCCTTAAATCACTATACTAGTGTGCAAAGAAAACGGGTTTCCTTATTACTTACTTTGAAATACGAAGAAATTTACCATATCTTTTAAGCACCTTAATTACTAAACGTTAAGTTATCAAACCCAAGCAAATATCATTGTTGAGAGGATATGTTACTGATTAATAATCCACACAAATATTATTGTTTGAGCAATCACAGTTATTTTCCTTTTCAATTCGATTCAACGCTTCATATTATCACCGAATCGGAGCGATAGCGGCAGTGAGGGTTCAGTGAAAGTTGGATATCACGCGCTTTGGCCACTCACAGACTAACGCGATTAGCTTATTGTGGACAGTTCATGCTTCACAAACAATATTACATTTTATTATATTTTCAATTGAACTAAATTCAATTTGGGAAATGTGTCAGGATTATAAATCCACAAACTGGATTTTTACTCTTAGCAAATAGATACTAAGACAACGACGATTTTTGCAATTTTGTTTTCAAAGTACTAGTATTCGCTATACTATTAATTGGTTCCAAAGAAAGCGAACACATTATTCAAAAGTACAGAATGCGGTTCGGGGTGTATTTTTTTTACCTTTTGGTTGTCTGGGCTCTTGATAGTCTTGGCGATAATGATACACACACGGAATATGATTTGCACAAGCGACTGTTCCAGCAATACAACTCGAACTTAATTCCACGTAAAATGACGTCATCGGACCCGTTTAACGTCGGCATCGAGCTCGACCTGATGTCAATCGATGAAATTAACGAGCTTCGACAAACTATCGCTATAACGGCATTTATAGAAATAGAGTGGACAGACAGTTTGCTAATATGGGAACCCTTGGAGTATTCTTATGTAACTTCAATAAATGCAAAAAGGTCAAAGACATATGGACTCCGGATATAGTTTTACGGAGAACGCTTGACAAACAGTCTGACATTATAGACGCAGATGGACATGCGGTGATTTATTCTGATGGTCGAGTAATAATGTGGCCGTACGGAAGGTACACTGTTTCTTGTAAAATACTTATTGGACAGTTCCCGTTCGACGAGCAGACGTGTTTATTCGATTTTATGTCATGGACTAACCCGAGCTCAAAGCTCGTTTTAAGCAGTGATTCAACGGAAATAACCACAGGTGCTTATTTTGAAAACGGCGAATGGACTCCCCAATAATATGCATTACGTTTCTAAACACGTTTTGTTTTATTTTGCCGTCGGATGGCGGAGAGCGGATGACGTTCTGCCTTTCCCTATTTGTTACACTGGCCGTGTTCATGAGTATTGTCAACGGGTCCCTCCCAGAATCATCGGACGAGGTGTCGAAATTCGGCGTCTACATATGTCTTAAACTGATCGACTGCGGCCTGTCAACCATTGCTACAGTTTTGTCGCTGAAATGCTTTTAAGAAAGCGACCACACACCTATACGTTCATGCGTCCGGTTGTTTGTAATGGCAATGTGCGTGCGAAAAAGTTATCAAATACATCACTATCGTGCCGATAATGAAGTAAAAGCAAATCAGAATGGCTACGAACTCATAACCGCGGCGATTGGTACGATCGACGACTGTGGAAAAAGTGATAAATGTATGTCCGATGGAAATGGAACGATACATCATTTACCTCCGGTTACCTGGAAAATGGTGTCCTTTGCGTTGGAGCTTAATTTTCATTTTGCGACAACATGTGCATGAAACATTTGGAAAAGTCACCATAATTATTTATGTCGGTAAATATGAACTTTGTATAAAAACTTAGTTTGTGCTATATATATATTTAATTTAGTTTTAAGACGCTAAATATGAAGCTTTTCCAAAAGTATTGATATCTTTGTAAAAAAAACATAAGCCGCTGTTTCACAATCCACAAAGTATGTATAAATCCATACTAGCAATATTGAACTGTTTAAAAAAAGCGAAAACAAAAACAAAAAACATTCAAGGAAAAGTAATGAGTCAGTAAAATTTTACATTATTGGCCTTTGTTTCTTTTTGTATTGCCTCCTTTGTGCGTTTGTTCTCCTGTTCTGCTGTCACCCTGTGTCTTGTCCTACAACTGTTTCATGCTGGAACACGACGGCATTTATATAATTTACATCAGAAGTACACAATACCGCGCAATGCAAACAAATACCAGTGGTGAAACAGTAATTTGGAAAGAAATAATAAAAACAGATATTGTGTTTTTATATTATACTACCATTGCTGTTCCACATAACCAAAGAGAACACAAATACGTGTATTTTTTACATATGTTTATCATTATTAACTGTGATCAGACAAAGAGTATTGCAATATGCGTTTTCTTACATTAAGGCATGCGTTGAAATTAAAGGCTTCTAAATGTGTCTTGTTTATATAATGATCATACTTACGGGCAGGTATAAAACCTATACTAGCTTCAATGCATCATTACTCTGATAAACGATCAAAAATTGTTTTGATACTTTTTGGGGCTCTCTGTATAATATGGTACTGACAAGAAAATGATTTGCATGAGAAAAATGTATGTAATTAGACCTTTAATCCTTTCTGTATCTTTTATTGCATATCAGAGTGCATTTCATTCTCATGACCATTGGCATAACCCTCCTTGTCTACCTGTACGAGATTAACCAATATTACAGTCTTAGTATTGACTTTATGCGTTGTTTACACATCTTGGAGGTACCCAGTTTCTACAATTCTGCTCTATTACAACTGATAAGCAATTCAATTAGTACTAGGATTATGCATGGTACTAAATGTAGTTTATTTGTTAATATTATATATTGGTCTTTATTACTGGATAACTTTGTGTGCGAACAGACGTGAATACTTTTGATTGTAAGCTAATGTTTGTTTGCCAGAGAAACTTCACTTTCCATTTTCTATATTGCTTGGATTATTATTGGGTCTGGAATAATGGGCAAGTTTTAGACGGCTAGCTACTTTTTGTCGTTTGAACCTTTTACATTTTATATTCGGTATTTCCGTGAATTTCACAATACCTCCTAGACTATTTAGTATCGTACACTCAGTTTAATACCTTATGTTCCTCTATAACTTGGTTTATTGGAAAATTTGTGTCCGATAAAACGAGGCGAACTTTGGCCCGCTAGCTTGCCAAAGTGGACATCTGCTGTGTCCGAACCAACGGGCAAATTTGGCCGCAAGGTCATGTTTGCCAGAGACACTATCTACACTTTCAATTATATATTTTTATATTTAATAAACAAGGTAATACTATTGAATTTGTATCACTACATTATCATTTGAATTATTGGATAACTTAATGTCAAACACAGTGGGCAAACTTTGGCCTTCAAGTTACTATGTAACATACCGGTATGCATTTTATTCCCTTAACATTTAGCACTAACACTAGTTTCGCGCTTATTATCATACTTTATTGTGTGCTCCCGCTCTTTCATAGTTTTGAGCAGCTCGTTTTACTTCTGTATCATGGCTTGCATAAGTTCAGAATTGGAAAATATAGAGGCAGTGAGGGTTTAATGAAAGTGTGATATCACGCGCTTTTGCCATTCACAGACTAACGCGATTGGCTTATTGAACATACGAATCGTTGCGTGTTGTAGTTTGATGTGTTGTTTGTGGACAGATCATGCTTCACAAAAATATTTTATATTTAATTATATTTTCAATTCTAATAATTTTAACTTGTGAAATGTGTCAGGATTATAATCCACAGACTGGATTTTTACTATTAGCAAATAGATACTAAGACAACTACGCTTTTTGCAATTTTGTTTTCAAAGAACTAGTATTCGCTAAACTATTAATTGGTTCCAAAGAAAGCGGACACGTTATTCAAGAGTACAGAATGCGGTTCGGGGTGTATTTTTTCTACCTTTTGGTTGTCTGGGCTCTTGAAAGTCTTGGCGATAATGATACACACACGGAATATGATCTGCACAAGCGACTGTTCCAGCAATACAACTCGAACATTATTCCACGTAGAATGACGTCATCGGACCCGCTTCACGTCCGCATCGAGCTCTACCTGATGACAATCGATGAAATTAACGAGCTTCGACAAACTATGGCCATAACGGCATTTTTAGAAATAGAGTGGACAGACAGTTCGCTTATTTGGGAACCCTTAGAGTATTCTAGTGTAACTTCGATAAATGTAAAGGTCAAAGAATATGGACTCCGGATATAGTTTTACGGAGAACGCTTGACAAACAGTCTGACTTTATAGACGCAGATGGGCATGCGGTGATTAATTCTGATGGTCGAGTAATAATGTGGCCGTACGGAAGGTGCACTGTTTCTTGTAAAATATTTATTGGACAATTCCCGTTTGACGAGCAGACGTGTTTATTCGATTTTATGTCATGGACTTTACCGAGTTCAAAGCTTGTTTTAAGCAGTTATTCAACGGAAATAACCACGGATGCTTATTTTGAAAACGGCGAATGGACGCTTAAACCCGGAAATGTTCACCACCAACGGAAGCCATACGGCGATGACACATGGGATCACGTAATCTTTACGTTGGAGTTACAGCGCAGATCACTCTTCTTCGTCATGAATATAATGCTTCCGATGATATGCATTACGTTTCTAAACACGTTTTGTTTTATTTTGCCGGCGGATGGCGGAGAGCGGATGACGTTTTGCCTTTCCCTATTCGTGACACTGGCCGTGTTCATGAGTATTGTCAACGGGTCCCTGCCAGAATCATCAGACGAGGTGTCGAAATTCGGCGTCTACATGTGTCTTCAACTGATCTGATGCGGCCTGTCAACCATTGCTACAGTTTTGTCCCTGAAATGCTTTCAAGAAAGCGACCACACACCTATACGTTCATGCGTCCGGTTGTTTGTAATGGCAATGTGCGTGCGAAAAAGTTATCAAATACACCACTTACGTGCCGATAATGAATTAAAAGCAAATCAGAATGGCGGCGAACTCATAACCACGGCGATTGGTACGATCGACGACTGTGGAAGAAGTGATAAATATATGTCCGATGGAAATGGGACTATACATCATTTACCTCCGGTTACCTGGAAAATGGTTTCCTGTGCGTTGGATAGATTTTGTTTCATAGCCTCAATAATTTGGCACGTAGTTCTATTAAGCGTTCTGTGGGCCGTCTTGATTTCATAAAAACGCGATGGATTGAATCATAGCTGCAAGATTAGCTACAATCCGACGGCTCTTATCTAAAACAGAATCATAGATAGAAAGATAAAAAGACGATACCTTGATGAATTTTATTCGCTAACAATTTTATTTATCACGTGGGTTTGTAATTAAACATTAGCGATGGACAACATTTATATGTAAATATGCCGTCAGGGTTGTCGTTGTTTGTTGACCAATGAACAACGTTTATTTGACATTGTGTCCAAATAAGTAGCTTCTCAACTAACATGTCTACGTATGCGCTTTGTTTGATGGGAAGCTTAATTTTCATTTTGCGACAACATGTGCATGAAACATTTGGAAAAGTCACCATAATTATTTATGTCGGTAAATATGAACTTTGCATAAAAACTTATTATGTTTTTTATAAATTTATTTAATTTAGTTTTGAAGACGCTGAATATGTAGCTTTTCCAAAATTATTGATATCTTTGTAAAAAAAAAATAAGCCGCTGTTTCACAATCCACAAAGTATGAATAAATCCATACTAGCAATATTAATCTGTTTAAAAAACAGCGAAAACAAAAAAAACCTTAAAGGAAGAGTAATGTATCAGTGAAATTCTACATTATTGGCTTTTGTTTCTTTTTCTTTGGCCTACGTTGGGCGCTTGTTCTCCAGTTCTGCTGTCACCCTGTGTCTTGTCCTACAACTGTTCCATGCTGGAACACGACGGCATTTATATAATTTACATAAGAAGTAAAAAATACCGCGCAATGCAAACAAATGCCAGTGGTGTAACAGTAATTTGGAAAGAAATAATAAATACAAATATTATGTTTTTATATTATACTAGCATTGCTGTTGCACATAACCAAAGAGAACACAAATACATGTATTTTTTCATATGTTAATCATAATTAACTGTGATCCGACAAAAATCTTGCAATATACCTTTTCTTACATTACGCCATGCGTTGAATTGTAAAGGCTTCCGAATGTGTCTTGTATATATAATGTCCATACTTTCTGGCAGGTATATTAGCTTCAATGCATCAGTACTCTGATAAACTATTAAAAGGTGTTTTTAATACTTTTTGGGGCAAATGATTTGCATGAGAAAAATGTGTGTAATTATACCTTTAATCCTTTCTGTATCTTTTATTGCATATCAGAGTGCATTTCATCCTCATGACCATTGGCATAACCCTTTTTGTCTACCTGTACAAGATCAACCAATATTACAGCCTTCGTATTTACTGTATGCGTTGTTTGCACATCTTGGAAGTACCCAGTTTCTACAATTCTGCTCTATTTCAACTTTCAAGCAATTCAACTAGTAATAAGATTGTGCATGGTACTAAATGTAGTTTATTTGTTAATATATATTGGTCCTCATTACTGGATAACTTTGTGTCCGAACAGATGTGGATACTTTTGAATGTAAGCTAATGTTTCTTTGCCAGAGAAACTTCACTTTCTTTTTTTTTCTGTATTGCTGGGATTATTATTGTGTCTTAAACAGCGGGTATGTATTGGACCGCCAGCTTCTTTTTGTCGTTTGCACCTTTTACATTTTTTATTCAGTATTTCCGTGAATTTCACAATACCTCTCAGACTATTTCGTATCGTACATTCAGTTTAATACCTTTTGTTCCTCTATACCTTGGCTTATTTGACAACTTTGTGTCCGAGAGAAAAAAAGAGAGCCGGCGTATGAGCGATGAACTAAATTCTGAAGTACAAAGGTGAGTTTTTCGTTTAATTTAATAAGCATTATTTTTGCAAGAAGTTTTGTTTGAAAAATCCTCTATGCATTTCTTAACTTAAGCAATTGGCATTAATAACATTAATTAAAGAAGATCTCTTGAAAAATACAAAATAATTTCCTCGCCCTTATGTATAATCGCCCACATGCGCTACCAAAATATAAAAATTTAGTGTTAACAACTAAAGCGGTTAGTGCAATACTTAACAATTGTCATTTGATTTCATTTATTAAAGTTTTAATCGAAAGATGTAAGAATTTTATTTATTAATAAGTACAAACTTCGGAGTTATAACAAAGTCGTTGTTTTCTTTGTTCTTCTTTTTCAGAAGACTAACCGTTACTATAATTCGCACAAATATATCGTTTCTAAATATATCAAACCGCAAGTATGACACACAGTCTAAGATTTTCATTTATATAAGTCTTCGGTAAACGGTTTATGACAACGGTAGAAGGTGATTCCATGCGCGAATATTATTAAAAGTTAGCAAGATTTATTATGTTCAAATAATTTTTTTCTAAGTCAAATTAATGGCTTATAGAAATAGGAAAATGCATAGTTGACAGTTTAGAGGTAAATTTGAGTTTAATTCGCTATGTTTTGCGCTAGTTGTTTTAATATTGCTCAGCATTATTGTGCAAATTAAAATCAATGCAATCCTTTTAGTTAATTGTGTATACGTTGTTCTTTAGAGAAATTGAATAGATTATTCATTCAAACCAGTATGATGTATTGTTTTTTGTTGTTCATCATAGTCTGTTGCATATTTCCCTGCAATAAAACATGCTTTTAATTTATCCCCCTTTGACTATACAATTCGAACCAAACAGACAGTGTTTTAATTTAAAAAGATACATGCTATTTTGACCGAGATGTTTTTGATTTGTTACAGTTATTTTATCAAAGTTTTCGAATGAAAAACATACGCATATGGTGTATTGCTGATATTGAAGTTATATATCACGGTTAATACATAAGGGCGACATTTTCAAATAATTGTGTTCTGTGAAGGTGTGATTTATATGAAGTTTGTGCAATCATTGTTTCATACAAGCATTACATTTATTTTAGCACAAATCTAATAAGTTTCATCAATCCATGTATTAAACGAATCTCTCGGATGTTAAAAGAGTACAATGACATTATTAATCGCACACTAGTTTGCATTGAACTGTTTAATTATAAATGAGTTGTCCATGTAATAAGCGTTCAACGTGCGAGATTCGAAACAAAATTCTTTATATAAGCTTATTTCACGAATGTTTAGTTTAGATCCGGCCGGTTTATTCGATGACCCAATGATAATGCAATATTGACAATTGGTGTTTGCCGAGAATAAAAGCATAGAAGATTAGGTAAGAGGTACTAGTGATTTTCATACAATTTCAGCATTACTTACACGTGTAGGCCAATGACGTCCTCATTTTTTTCAAATGTTAATGTTTTATCAGAGCCAATTCAATTTCAATTTATCATGTACAGAAAAAGTATACGAAATAGAATTTAAACCGGCATTTGGATCCATGTAAGTTATAAACAACCGTCGAACATGCATACATTATTAGATTTGGTCAGACGAAATTGCTTCTATATTGTCTTTGTTTATTTTTTAAATGTCCTTAAACGTACCAATTATACTTTCATGAAACTAAATTTAAAATGTTATTCTAAATTAGAGGCCAGTTTGATAAGACTTTCTGTAAGCGTAAATTGATTTCACTTCAATATAATAATGATCAGAAAATAAATTAGTTATTGATAGATAATTGATTCCTTGTCCTCATGGATTCGTTTATGCTACTAGTGCATGGGTCATCAAACAAACAAGAAATGTCTTATCTAAATAAACTGATGGAATTAAGTGTAGCGCCTTTTTAAATATTTTCCTTTTTATTTGAATTACAAATATGTTTATAATCAATATGGTTATATGTAATTGAAGCTCTTTACAGCAGCATCCTATGGCGATATCGACTGGACCGACCGGTCAATAGAAATTTATATTTGAATAACTCGAGATAACTTGCTTTAAATCGACATTAATCAATAAATACAAAATATAATGTACTATCAGATAAATAACTGCATCTAAACTAGATGTTGGTCCATGATGATGATGATGATGATGATGATGATGATGATGATGATGATGATGATGAGAATGATGATGATGATGATGATGATGATGGTGGTGGTGGTGGTGGTGATGATGATGATGATGATGATGATGGTGATGATGATGATGATGATGATGATGATGATGATGATGATGATGATGATGATGATGATGATGACATAATGAACACAAATCGTAACCAGAGCACCATGTGGACAATTACCCCAATGTCGACAGTAGTGAAAAAACATGAAACATGAAGAAAATTCATTTTTTTAATAGATAAAAAACTAATGTTATTGTGAATGGTGTTATTGTTTCACGAAACCTCAATATGATCGGTTTTTACGTTGACTGTATTAAGAATCATCAGTTAACTTCCCTCTTTTGGTAGGCGAACACACACACTTAAAAAAGACTAAATCTATTAAAACGCCTGATTACTCAATCAAAATAATAAATATGAGACAAAAACACTTAGTGTATTAAAATACAATTTGCAAATGTTCCATGTCATTTATTTTCCACAAAATGCCCTAAAGCACATCTAATTACATTAAATTTCCATAATAAATCGCTGTCTCGAAAATACCAATAGAATGCCTCATTCGCTATGTCATATACAAAATAAAAATAAAAGAAGTATTTTACTTGTTTGACTGCATAGGGTTTACTAACAAGTGCGGAAACATTCGACCATACACAGACAAAAGTCATCTCTATTTATCCTTTTTTATGAGAGATTTTGTTTCACGCTACATATAAAAGATTAATTTTTAGAAATAAAACACGCCGTTTTATCAATAGGAAGATATTTGTCTTCAACATTTTCACCATAAATTATATGTGTCTTTATATTTAACATATATGAATGTTCTTTTTAGAAAATAATAAAACCTTAAAATAATCAACAGACAAAATTAAAAGGATCCTTATTTACATATATATATCTTTGTGAACTGAACGGGTCAATGACGATGCATGGCCTGACGGTAGTAACTTTCCTCACAAATACATGGCAAATTTTTCTATCAATTCACAAATTAAAGGGCGCGCTTGCCAACGTTTTAAAGAGAAATGCACTTGTAAAATTAAGTTAAAGTAACATTATAATTGACAAGAGAACATAAAATATTATCTGATATTCATCTTCAATTACTAAATTAAACATCGACGATGCTGAACTAGATTAATAGTACCCAATACGCACTAGACGCATTTAATATTGCCTGATGGGTGTTCGAGGGATAATGACTATGATTGTCTTGGTCTTTGACAAAGAGATAAGTGATACAAATATAAAGTGGACGCCTTTCATTCTTTCAACTTTCAACAAATTAACACATTTCTCTTATGACACGTCGGTTTCATTTTTATTTTTTTATTATAGACGACATGCGGTTTTGATCAAAACTGTTCACAAAACTGATGATTAAAACACTTTAGGATTGGTTTTTAAGTTTTGATTATTACCGTAAACAACTTCAAAACTATGCTAAAACATGCCTACATGTATACTGTGCAATTTATGTCGTACATGTAATTTAATATAAATTAAGTCAGTCTGTAGGAATCAATTATTTGCCATGAACCGTGTGGTGTTTTGCCTTTTCTATTGCACTTTTCTGTTGATGACCTGCGTCGATAAGTAATACAGAGAATATGTCAACTCGCTTTCGAGTTGATACTCAAGATACACGAGCATTTCAAAACAGGCGATTTGATTTCGATTTCGGGTATAGGATATCATATAACTGAACAGTTTGTGCCTGGAACCCAAAACAGCAGCTACAACGCAAGTTATGTTAACACGTCCAGGGTAATTCATGGTAAAATATTGTACAATCCTTAATTAAGTGGTATTCTTTGCTTAATAACACGGTGTGCAGTATGTTAAGTTGCATTACATAACTAATATTACTCCTGTCTATTACACTTTAAAATTAAATAATATCCCTTTTAAAAAGTAGACCTCAATGAAGGCGTTTTTGTATGCTGAAAGCAGAATTGCCAAGACTTTGCCAAGCTTTTCAGGTAACAACCTACATCTGTCGTGGATGAAGGTTTACGAAAATCAACATTATAATTAATCGATATGAAACAGTTCAAAAGGGCTTTAAGTAATATGGTCCGCGGAATGAAATTGGTTGTTTCAAACATATACAAGACACGAGAGATAATCTTTGCAATTCTGACATTGCGGTGAGCCATGTAACTGACATCTTTGTGATACATATTTATTCAGAAACTAATGTTAATACTGGATCCGTATAAGGCCAGTGTGAGCAGCGAAAAATCTCATACAGCTGATGAGTATTGAACGGTAGTGTCACAAGTTATTGTGTTTACGTATCACGTGGACAAAAATACTGTCAGTGTTATAGATTATGCTTTTTATTCAATATATACTTCGTAAAGTAAAACAAATATAAGCAAACAGCGCAGACCCTGTAAGACGCCGCATCATGCGGCGTCTCATCTGGGTCTACGTTGTTTGCTAAGGCCTTTTTTCTATACGCTAGGAATAAATGGGTTAATTAAACAAGTGGCTTGTATCCAACTACATATGTTACCTTTACCCTTAGAACTTAGGCTCATGCTGAATTCTATTTTTTGGTCTGTGCACGGTCTAGTTTTCTAAGTTATACATAATAATGTACAAATCTGTGTTTTGCAAACCTCAATTAATAGGCTGACCTTATTGCCTTAATGAATGCTATTAATTGTAATTTCGGTGTGCAACAGAGAGTATGTCGATAAACGAATGAGGGAGACAATGAGAAAAGGCTATCAGATTGGATTTTTAAGTACACTCTTTCAAATAATTTTCCCGTTAAGATAAAAACATTGTTTAAAAATATTCAGATGCTTTTCGCCCATGTGTATATTTTAATTAACATGTATCGAAGCAGTATAACGATTAGTTATTCATAAATAAACTTAAAAATATATTATAAATCCTCTGTATAATAAATATGTTTTATTTTTAAGAAAAAAACAACGGCTATTTATTGAACGAAAGCTCATTTTGACTCGGCTTTGACTCGGCCTACTGTTAAAAAGTTACCAGAAGGAAAATTGATAATGTTGGTTAATTACACGTGATAACCTTTGTTCGACAAATACTCTGTTGTTAAGGTTTGTATCTTATTGAAGGAATCAGTTTATATAAACAAAGTTTATAAGGTAGGAACCAATGCCATGGCTTTCAAAATAACGTAGTAACGAATGTCCGGGTTGGCAAAGAAATGTAGGAACGATTGTCCGGGGAGTCAAAATATCGTAGGAACGAATGTCAGGGTTGTCAAAACAACGTAGGAACGAAAGTCCGCCTTGTAACAGGCAACATTTTCAAAGGCAATTAGAATAATATTAATAATATTTATATTGTTTACTAACACCTTTTCGTATGTTATAATGAAATATACACAATAAAAATATACCGGTAATATGCTAATGGTTCTGTGCATGGATTATAATTATTAGTATTGTTTTCATATACAATGAATAGCTTGGCCTTCCTCAGTAATGATAATTATCTGGATTATATTTAAGGTCACACAGAAAGGTTTGCTATCTTATTATCTTAACTTTCACAAATATCCATGGCAACCAGCCGATCAGGATCTCAAATTGACAACAGTTACCAGTGCTGTGTACTATTCCATACATATCTGCCAAGTGTGTCATGTTTATGGCTATTTGGGTATTGAATTGTGCTTCATCAGTGGATATACCACATTTTGATTATGACACAGCATTGTATCAGATAGATAAGAGATTAGCCCTCGCCTAATTACACCCACTTTGCATCATTAACATATATCACTATCAGACCAGTGCTACAGCTAGGCCGAACAAAGGGCACCTTTAACTTTAATAATATCATATTGCGATTTCTTTTCGTACATGCATTCATACAAAAATACATATGTTGCATAGTTCATAGAGTAGATATCCTATAAATTGATGTTATCGAATGTATAGAAAAAAGCAAAAGGGTTGGGTAACAAGTTTTAAAAACATTCGAAGACGACCCTTCCCAGTATTTCCGATTCGGTAAAAAGGTACATTCAAAGTGCACATTGTGATTGTAAAATAAAAAAATCCAGTAAGTAAATTGATAGACTTTAGCTGACGACAAAAAACATTTGGGAAAATGTATTAACAAAGGTAATTTTGTTCACTGTTTTACATTCCAAATGGTTAAGAGAAAAAATGTAAACTAAGTTTAAAGAGAATGTTATAATATTACAATTAACTAAACTCTACAAACTACAATATAGCACATAAGCTACCGCGAGAAAGCTTGAACTCTGTATAATAAAATGGAACAAGCGATAAACGTTGAAAATTTGTTTACAGTCAAAAATTTATATGAACCTGTTCGAAGTCTTAATATATCGTTGAACTTCCAAAAATAACACATTGTTTTGGTTATCAGTTAGTTTTGGGATACCGTATAATAGTTTGTTTGTATTAAGAGTGTGGTATGGACGAGTGTTGGTTAAAAGCACGATACGTTGCTCGGAAAAAAGAGGACATTTGAAGAAGAAATGATCTACGTCTTCGACAGGACTATTACAAGCGCATTATGGATTGTCACGTAGGTGGTTTAAGTATTAATCGGAATTTAAGTCGCTACAGTGGTTTCTTAGCCGTGCATGTTAAATTTGTTGCTTTCGTTCGCCAACTAAGAAAAACGAAGGAACTATAGGAGGATTGTACTTTCGCTTTACTGCACTTTTAAAACTAGAAAGCGTTTGGTAAAGACCTTGTATCGATGTCAAGTTCGTTCCATAACTTAAGAGACGAAGATATAGTTGAATTCGAGTAAATCGCAAGTCTGCGGGCAATTGTTGCATAGTCGCCACGATTACATAACAAGTAACGAATGTTATCTGTTGTGGCTGGACATTATCGTTTAAATATTGTTGTAAGGCACCTTTATTGTGTTTATATACGAAAACAAGTTTTTGAATTTTCCGTCTGTCATCGAGAGAAACCCAACCAATTTCATTTAGAAGTAGAGTAATTTTAAATGATATTGTTAATCCTGTTACAATACGAGCTGCATCCAATTGAATTTTGGCAAATAGTTCTTTTTCGTATTTTGCGCAGTTGTCCCAAACAATGGACGCATACTCTAATAAAGGTCTTAGATATGAAACGTATATCTGATTAAGTGTTTCCCGCTTGAGTTTGTATTTTAGCATTCTCATGGATCCAAGTATTTGGGAAGCTGATTTTGTAATATTGTCAATATGTTTGTGCCACGAACCGTCATCACTAAGCGTAATTCCGAGATGTTTATGTTCTTTTACAAAAAAATAAATGGGTTTCGTCGAAAGTTAAATTTGGACGTTTTTGACTTTTCAAGAGACTGAAAAACATAACTTCCGTTTTCAAGGGATTAAACTGGATCAGCCATTTCTTTGCCCATTGGTTTATGCAGTCTAGGTCATGATTTAAAACACTCTCAATAATAGCTGTGTCATTTGAGGAAACAGATAGTGAAGAGTCGTCAGCAAAAAGGCGACTTATGCTAAGAAGTGATTCAGAGCTATCATTAACATAAATTAAAACAAGGGACAAAATTGTCACAAAACCAGGTTTTCATTGTGAAAAAAAATCTGATTAAGGGAGACAACTCAAACTGAACTTTTGAAATCAACAAACAAAATTAACCCCCTTTGTAAGTTTGTTTCAAAATAAATCTATTTTAAGTTGTGGTGACATTGACATTGGAGATATTGACGTGATTCTTTCGTGCGACACACCGTCCCATGATGGTGAACAAATGTGCCAAATAATTGTAAAATCTCACAATGAATGACATAGTTATGGCCCAGAGAAGCTCATTTATTGCAAATTTTGACCTTTGAACTCAAAGTGTGACCTTGACCTTGGAGATATCGACGTAATTATTTCGCGCGACACACCGTCCAATGATGGTGAACAAATGTGCCAAATGATTTTGAGTTATGGCCCGGACAAGCTTGTTCCGCCCGCCCGCCAGCCCGCCAGCCCGCCAGCCAGCCAGCCCGCCAGCCAGCCAGCCCGCCCGCATTCGCCAATCTATTAACCAGTTTTTTCCTTCGGAAAACCTGGTTAAAAAAGAAGAGGCCCTAATACAGAGCCTTGTGGAACGCCTGCATTGATATTTAATGATCGGGAAAACGACAATCCGATAACAACTTTCTGAGCTCTATTGGACAAATAGCTGGATATCCACGCAATACTATTTCCTGAAAACCCAAGTTCTTTCAGTTTATGTATAAGACCTTTCTGCCAAACCCTGTCGAAGGCTTTACTTATGTCGCAATAAACGATACAAGTAGATTGTTTTTTTATCAAATGATTTACATATTTGATTATACATGCCAATTAGTTGGTAAACAGTAGAATGACCTGGTAAAAAACCTGACTGATTCTTGTATATAAGTTTATTTGTGTGTAGGTAGTTGTTGAGGTATTTGAAAACAACCCTTTCGAATACTTTTCCAACACAGCTTATAAGGGAAATAGGTCGATAATTCGAAGGAATAAAGTTTTTTTCATCTTTTTTAAAGAGAGGCTTTCCAGAAGGATGAAAATAGGTTTTTGTGTATCGATCTGTTAAAAATAATTGATAGTGGCTTACTAATTGATTTAGATGTTTCTTTTAATAATTTATGACTAATAACATCAGGACCATTAGCTTTTTTAATGTCTAAATTGCATAGAACATCGATCACGTCTTGTTCAGAAATAAAAATGTCGTCAAACGTGTCCCGTGTTTTTCGGTGTAATTGTGGTACGTCATGATCGCGATCATCAGTTGTAGATATTGATACAAAATAATTATTTAATGTATTGGCCTTTTCAATGTCAGTAACCGAATACGATTCATCTGGGTTCACCAGCGGAGGGATACTATTAAAACTATTTGCATGTTCTTTCACTAGCATTTTTACCGTTTTCCAATATTGGCGTGGATTAGTTTATTTACAATCGGCAAGCCCAATTTCAAGAGTATTGAAGAAGCATTTTTAGCATATTTTTTCATATTATTGACTTTGTTTCGTAGATGTTTATATGCTGACCAATCAGAAGCTTTACCAGATTTTATAGCAACACGCTTTTGTCTGTCCCTATGGCGGTATGTTTAACGTATTGATGAGTTATACCAAGGACGATCGTTTGGTCGAATAGTGACATCGGAAGACGGAATTAACTGGGAAGCTTATTGAAGAAATACATTTGTAAATCTGAGTACAGTTTGGTTTAGATCACCCGTGTGTAAAAAGGACCAGTCGTATGACGTTATTGCAGCATTAAGCTCCCCAAAATTCGCATACTGGTAGCGCCATATTTTTGTTTGGTAAGGAGCATTTTTGGGTAAGTCAATATTAATATATATGTATGTACCAAAATAACCACTTATTGATTTATCAGTTTCAAAAATTCCTGAATGTAAATGCTGCAATGAGTTTGTTATAGCAATGGGGTCTATTAGTGTATTAGTACATTCGGTCACTCTGGTTGGTTCGTTAATTACGTTAGATAAGTTATTTAAACACAAAATATCTTTAAATTTGTGGTTGGATGGATTTAATTGGTTTTCGTTAATATCGCCAACAATAATTATATTGTTACAAAGGCCATAATTATGCTTGATCAAGGCATGTTTCAAATCGATCCCAAAATTCAGAAGCAGTATTAGGAGCACGATACACATTACAAATTAAAAAGGACTTGGAGTTGTCGAAAATTTTTGTCCATATAGATTCTGGTAAGATTATTTCTAGGTTAGATAATCGGGTGGGTCGAACTGATGACGAAACATACGTCAATAAGCCCCCCTGAATGATTAGTATTATGTTTTCGAAAAATACAATCATGACCCTCTAAGGATAGAGTTTCGTTAATGATGTCACCTGACAGTTTCGTTTCTGTGAAGCATATTATGTCGAAATCTAAGAAATTGTCCCGAATATATTCAAACTTGTTTCGAATACTTATTATGTTTTGATGTAATATTGACAGGCTGCATGCTTGAGGGGTTACATGAGATGGCCAAGGATTGAGTGCAATGTCACCCAACAGTAACAATAGCAATAATATTATGTAATGGTGGATAGAGTACATGCAAGGTTGTCCACGCGAACATGTAAAGTAATTGAGTTTAGATCTGCCAATGTAAAAGGACGGTGCTGATAATGGTTTGCATTTTGTACTTCATTTAGCACGTATATAAAGTGAAACCATGCGTACATAAATATAACGCCCCCTGAACAGATGCAAACTCTTTGATATAACACTGAAAATATATGTTATTATGTTACGATACATGTATTTCCATGGATGCACATGTTTAATGTAAGTTGTAAGATATCGCTGCAAACATATATAAAAGCCCCCAATTGTTGATCGATATTGCGTTATGTCAATCATCTATGTGTGTAAAGATACACACTAAGTAAAACTATCAACACAATGGGGACCTTTAAATAAGAGCAAGAGACCGGGTGGGGGAAAACAACACAAGTGGAGCAATCTGGTACATTAAGCATTATAAAAGAAAATACAAGAAAAGCTAGTTTGCATAGCAGAACAAAAAGAAAAGACGAAAAAAGAAAAATAAACAAAACAGTACAATGAATACAATTGTACATTTTGAATCAGTGATAACGGAAAAGATAATCAAAAGGCGCTCATGTTTAAAACAAACTACAGCAACGCAAAATCTACGATGGAAAACTTCCATACAATACTTCGGATTATATTCTAAATCGTGAATTTCGTGGAGAAGCTTATTTTCAAACCACAGGTGTATTGATAGCCAATGAGTGAAATTACAAACAGCATTACTTTTAATCATTGATATCTGAGTGTTTGAACAAACAATATCTCGATAGACATTTTGAATAAATACTGTAAGCGCAGCTAGTTTTACAGGTAGTATACACTGATTGCTACAGCGGTAAACCTGGTGCGTATGACCGAAAGATTTTAACGCGCAGGTAAATTTCGAAATTTACACGAATACGAAAGCCCCAATATTACTGAATGGACAAAAATGTTTTAATAAAAACAGTGCTATTCAGAGCCTCTGGCTATTATTGTTAACGTACACACGCAGTCATCCGGTTAAATGGCCAAATATCAAAGTCGTGTTTAACCGAGTTATTTGTGTACTTAACATTGCACGATGACGGAAATTTAAAGCGCTTACATGACGTGTCGTGTTTATAGATAGAAACGGCAATAGATTGCATAAAATACATAAATATTATACTTGAAAGCGTTTCAGTAATTAATTATAGGAACATTTTCTAATTAAAAATGGAAATATATGGTCTTCATAAAACCAGGACGATATATTTCAGTAATTACCTGTGTACTAAGGACAGGGTTAAGAAGTAGCAGTGAGGTTTACATGTTGAAGTCAAAAATAATTTCGTCATTTGCTTACACGTTCGGTACCCAGATGGGGGTATATGATAGTTTATGGAAGAGCCAGGGGATGATACGACGGTTCCATACCATTGCAGATGGCATCGATGGCATCGAGGTCTTTGATCTGGTCTTTCCGTTCATGGCCGTTCAGCACCATTAACCCGTAGATGTTACCACCAGCAACCCAGGTCGATGTAAGTTTGTGGTCGCGCTTAAGTGCACGGGCTTCGAAGGACAGCAGCGAGCGGAACGTCGTAAGAGAGTCTAGTATAAACAGCCATTTTCCAAAGGACTTCCGGGCGTTGAAAACCCGCTGCCTGGCTTTGGAATTTGTAAACTTGAGGGCACCTGTCGCACCAAGGCCCCACCCTGCCCCCCTTGCACTAACACCACACCCTAGTTTTGATTTCATCACATTATTATACCGGAAATTGTACTTGAAGTTCCAATACATTTATAAAAAAATCACACTGAAACTAGTTTTACTTATTATTGGAACAGTGCTTTAAATGAAAATACATGTAACGTGTTATATTTGAAAATTTGCAACAGAGATAATATGACAGTGCGCGCAATAGTGCCCTTTCATAAATTATCATCAATTATTCTTACTAAAATTGCGAAAAATATCACATCTAAAGCGCTATAACGCCGGTTTGTTCCTGAGGGCGAATGAACTTGGGATCTTCCTACGTCACTCCCGGTTTATATGAAAATGGCGAGTAGATCGGAATGAACGAAACTTCGCGACTTTTTCATGTTCGTTCTCGCTAATAACACCGTTATTAAATCGAAGTGAGGTGCGATAATGTTTTTATATGGACAAAATTCGATAAATAAAAGGTTTTTAACGGATTTAAAAAAATGACATATCTCCTTTTACCATAAAGCGTGTGTAATTCCGTTCAAATACTTCAATCATACCATTATACGAAAGCTAGTTACCTGAGTGTTTGATAGTTTTACATACTTCAAAAATGCTTCTTTATCTGTTACTGCCTTTCAGTAGGAAACTGGGATGTCCACTATGTTTCCGGAAGGTGGAAAAGCTGCGTAAGTGGAGGTATTATCATGTTAAAGAAATAAGGTGCAATCATTGCTTTTGGAAGATTTGTGTCATGATATGATTTTTGTCTCAGAAAACGCTGCCTAGAAATACATTGAATATGTATGAAATTCGTATCTTGAAGTATATTTAGTCCAGCGTAATTCCTAGCAAATACGTGTTAAAATACAATGATACTTCATGCGAATACCTATATATATATATAATATTATATATATTCATCCAATGATCCCGAATTCGTAGAAGTTAATCAGTAGAAACCTACGGACAATAATCTGGTGAAAAATACGATTTGGGGTGAATTTAACATTCTAAAAAACATAAGAACATTTGTGCAAAATGATTATATACAAACAATAATCTACAATGAAGTTTTACAATGTCTTACAAACATTTACATTCTAATCAGGACAACCAAATCGAGCTCTCACCACCAGCCACCCCATAGACTGAAGCCACCATATCACAAACATCACAGAAATCGACGGGTCAACCAGAATTTCAACCTTCCAGGACAAAAAGTGAGTCAAAACTTTATTTACAAACACCAGTTTTTTACAAAGACAAACGCCAACGGCACCCGAAAAACAACCCAGGCCCGTGACGTACACACAACAATTACCAACAGCCACCGGTGTCCGAGCGAAGACCTCATTAGGAGGTAGAATGTTTAGATCTAATATTATAAGGTTAACATGCTTTACGGGTAAAGAATATGATAGCTCACGGCTTTCTTAACAAAATTTGAGAAATTCTGTTCAATGAATGATATTGACAGATATGAATTCGCTTTTGTATTACCATTTTATTTTGTGCGATAGGGCGGAATCTTTCTATAATAATTTATCAGAACAAGTAAAATCAAATTATAAGGAACTTAAGCAAGCTCTCGTACAACGTTTTCAAACCAAAGAAATGGATTTCAATTTAATTGCTATTAAACAAAACGATACGGAATCATGTGATAATTACATTGCAAGAGCATTACAAATATCCACTGATATTCAAGGACTAGATGACAAGGTACTAGTAAGTCTATTAATCAATGGATTAAGAGACAATATAAAAAGATGTCATATTAAGACAACCAAATTCCCTATCGGAATTTTCAAAATGCTGTAAACTTTGTGACATGAAAACCTCATTTTCGGTAAATTCAATTGAAACCAAATTTCAAACTCTTATAGAAGAAATTAAAGAATTAAAATCTGATATAAAAACCAAGGAAAGCAATGCTCTATAATTAAATCCAGTAACAAATACGCCCCCACGGAAATAATAATGATCAGAAATATCTATCACAAGATCAATATACGATCGTTCCATATGACCGTACCTAAATGCAAATCAACCTCGACGTTATCAAAATTTCAGAAATATATTACCAATGGAATATCAAAACCACGTGTTATACACCGCTCAGTAAATAACCCGCGATTAAATACTCATCGACCACCCGTCTTGTGTTCTAAATGTGGTTATGCACAGTGTATAATTTATGATTATATTCAAAGTAATTATACGTTTCATTGAAACAATACATACGTGTATTATTAAATAGACTATTAAATGAATAACTGTCGATAGTAAATATGAAATTGAATATGTCTAATTACGTTGAATTGTAATCAAATTAACTAGTTACAGCAATATATCAAATCAACTGTATTTTACATATATTCGGTCTTCAATTGTAATAACAATAATACAACTTACACGAAGTAACAAAATGCGATTCACAAGACACATGCGTATGATACTAATATATAAATAGAGCAGATTTTACATATTTGAGAGTAATATAACAATACGTGAAAATAATAAAATTGTGTTCGTATATTAAACTATTGTACAGTTAGCTGTAATAAAATACATATCAATTTTACTCATGCATGTAACAATACTATATGAATTAGCCTTTGCTGGCCTTATAAGAAACGAAACTATATAGGCTCTGTTCACATTAAAATATCTCATTAAACTGATACTATGAAACGGTCTTTATAGCTACACAAATACGCAAAACAACATTGAAATGACGACGTTGGATATTAATTAATAAGTATTTCATAAACCTTGTTCAGACCACCTACGAAATAAAAAATATAGATGATCCAAACGTCATGTAACATGCTATATAAAAGTACAGCAGTTATAGTCATGGTTAAAACTGACATACTAGCTTAAATTACATGCATTTCAATGTGTAAAATACAGACATTTAGGAATAGGCACGATACCTTTATTGAAAAGATAAAGACAAGTTTTGTTCAGTTGTTATTAATTCGATAGTAAGATATAAACAAAGCGTTTTGAAAGTGCAGTACCTAATAAATACATTTAAAATTACAACCCGATCGCGGTACAAAACACATTTAAATACATTAAATAGATGCTACACAGGTATGCGATCGAACCTAAAAGGAGCAATACATTAATATTTCATTAGTTGGTGTTATAAGCTCTATATATATTGTACATATTTGCTCTCTGTCTGTAATACAATGGATTATATTGTTTTTAGTTCCGTCTATAATTTACATTCAAGAATAAATAGAAACCCGTCTTCGAGTTTATTACAAATAATACAATTTATTTGATCTAATGGCATTGACGTAGGTCTGTTTACCTGTCTCAATATTTGTGATGATATACGAAGTTTTGATAAAAAAAAACAAAAATGTTTTACATAGCATGCATTAAGTTATTAAGGTACGGTTGAAATTAAAAATGAGCGATATATTTATAAAAATGTGCCCTAGTAAAAATTTGAAGTCTCTCTTTCCAATTCTAAACAAACATGTCGCTCAATCTTTGCCTTACGGCTGCTATGATCACGTTTTCATTTCAAACATCTTGGAAAAGCCAAGCAGAATAAAATCCCAAATTACATTGTAGATCTTTTAATAATGTGCACCAATTTTTCTTGGGTGCATACTCAATACTATCATTAAGCATAGTCAAATAAACCTTTTTGTTAAATGTATTATCTTGTGTTCTTAAAAGTTTTATCCAGTATGTTATTATATTAATATATATCCTGTTTTGATAGTTTACTTGTCCGAGTTCACCATATACCTAAACAAGCCAGGACGATGTGAACACAATCACGAAATAGCGTTCAATGTGAATATTTAAATGCATTTTATAACCTGTAAATCAGAACTATCAACAGAAGAAACCAATCGCGAATATACAAATGACTTTCTTACTTCACTAAAATACATTCATATATTAACAGCTGTAAAATGGTGCAATACATATTATATGGTTCAGTTGCATTAGCACAGTACATTGTTTACATGGAAAAACACTACAATCTCTGTCTGCATTGTACTACAATATGCAAATGAGTCAAGTACACATCATCTATACAATATATCGCGTGCTCGTCTAAGATTTATGATATAGGTTGGTATTCTAAATTATATTGTTGCCTTAAAGAGATTGTGTTTACATCAAAGACAAACTGCTTTGATGCATAAATTGTCATACAAATATGATCTACCGAGAGCATAACATTGGTATGCAAATATGGCATGTATGTGGATTACATTCGGCTGTTTGTAAACCATTCCCCTAACACAAACTGATATATCTCAGAATATATTATACTCCTTTTTACAAATCAAAGCGTTTGCTATGGTTGCAGCTTGAATACCTTACCATGTGTTTCAACACTCTACATGCTAAGATACAAATGACGTTATAAGAAAGAATCGTAACATAAAAATCCCACCAATAAAATCATAGAATAATCAATGTTAAAAATAAAATGCACATAATGCATAAGGCAATAATATGTAAATATTTACTTTCTTGAGGGTGGCACTGCGTTTTGTAAACCCAAGACACCACTCACCTAGTGTCGCCTTAAGGAAGTAAATATATGTTTCTCTGAGAGCTAACAAATAAACATTGACTTGTTTCTCCACCCAAATTAGCCGTGTTTCAAAGCTGGTTCGTGGCATGTTTAACATTTTACCTTTATTTAAATTTTCTACGATCTCCGAATATCGCTAAATCGAGTCTTATAAACACATATCAACGGCAAACGGATTTTAGTAACGTCCCATATTTCAAAATTAAAGCATGTATGTGCGGATTTTGTCTTTAATTTCCCTCTTACAAAGAGGACAACTACGAAGATTTCTCGAACACTCAAGACACACTTTGAGGTGTGTACATGGCAAGAAGAGAATGTTCACGTGATTGGTCCTGCATATGCAGCACATAAGTATTCCTTTTAGCCGGATATTTTCCTCCATCATTCCATCTGAAAAACAAACCAACGCGCGCGTCACAGAAACACTGATGGCGAGAAAATAAAATATCATTCGATTAATTACTGAGATAAGATGAACGATGTTTTATTTTATCGTTTTGTAAATATGCTTAGCTTCTTTATCGAAGACTCGAAACGATTGACAGGCGACTATATGTAAAACGCCACACCTTAATAAAAAAATATCAAACAATATTGTTTTGTTTATCGATAATCAATAAATAATAAAGCTTGCGATAGGATCAACTTCGATAATAATTATATTTCAAACATAGTTATTAGAAAACATCGTTATTTTCTTAGACCTTTTAAGGTGGTTACAAATAGCAGTTAGATATAGACAGTATTATGTGGTCATAGCTTTGTCATAGCTTTGTAACAAGTATCATTAATTACACCTGGGTGAAATTTAGCTTTTATAAAATAGCGTTTCGTTTTGTTTAGATTGCCTAATAGCTTCATGGCAAACGCGTTTTCCACCACACAGGATTTAGATATCGCACTGACTTTTACCAACAGTCTTAAACTGCATTTGATAGTTCGTGAACATGTGTAAAGATAATAGTTTTACGATGTTTGCTTTTTACATAAAATTTTACTTATGTTAACATAGTTATACAACAATTTTGTTAATCATAATACATTATGGTACAATAATGTACTCATCAACGAAACGAACACCCGGTCCATACCTTCTGTCTGTTGAACATTCTGGATAATCTGAAAGTCCCGAGATACTGCGTTTCTCTCTGCAATAACTTCAATTTGGGTGACGATATCTTCAATGCTGGGTGTTTTATTGCCTGAATTACATAAATGCATTTGCTTGTCCATTAAAAATTGTACGTGCTTAATTGGAAATCAAATAAGGCAATATTATATCCGATCGATTAGAAAAAAATATGAATACTGATTGTCGCGCAACATGTATAATTTCAAAACTCGTGTATTAATTAAAGACACATTTTATCTCATTTTTCCTAAACTACTTTTATATAAAAATATATGGAAGTTGAAATGAGATTTAAAATGAAAAATATAGGAAATAAACTATATATAATCGCACCAAGTATATGGTGACTCTAAACAGGGACATGTGTAATTCAGACTCAGGTAATTTACAAGTAAATTTGATAATTAAATGTAATATTTACTGTTAAGCTTGGTCGTAAATGTTGTATTACACTATGCTGTAATCATTTGCGAATTAAATAGTCGCAAACCAAATATCAAAATATATACTGCATTTTCATAGTGTTCGTTGACGTTGGCTCCAACGTAGAGCAGGGGGAGCAATCTGTTACAATTCTAAATAGATATTCGACTAGTCAAACAGGCCAAGTCATATTTGCCTTAATCTCTAAATGGTAATCAATATGATATTCTTTCTTATTTGTTAACGTATTTCTGTAAGTATTTGCTTTCGATATCATATTAATTTTGAACATTTATTGAAAATTTGCAAACCATGTTTCAAGTCTTACATCTGAAGTAAAACAGCAATTTGTCATGATACCTTGGTTATACACAGTTCATACAAAATGTCATATTGTGTTACAAAAATATATAATCGACATACCTTGCTGAACGAGTTCGAGAACTGCCTGTTTGATTTCTTCCTCAGAAAATCCCATGCTCTCTTTTAGCATACTGTCATGTCGATCAACAATTCTCTGAACTAGAGGATCCTCTATTGAATATGGCAGCCAATGAGTTAAGTCATATCTTGTTGCGGCGCCGATGCGTTTTCCTTTGAAACAGAAAAATACATATAGTTAGATCTATGCGTTTCATGCAAAGGTCTATAGGAAAGCAATGGATAACGAACTTTTAAACTAAAATACTTTAAGTAAAATCTGCATCCATACATTTATTTGTATTCGCCTGTTGTTTGTAATCAAACAATGTATAGTCGAGAACAGTTCACTTTTATTTGAACAAATATTCGTTTGTTTACTTGAATCACGAATATGTATTATATAAACAAATTAAACTGCGATATTCAAGTAATGATTATTTAGAAAAATACTTATTGTATAAACGTTAATATGCTATCATGTTCGTGCTTATGCTTTGCATTCTTAAGACCGAAAACGTTTACACCTTACGAGTCTCAATACTTCTGTGGGCGAAGCCTTATGCTTAAATGCCAAGATTAAGTGATGTGTGGTTCTCAAGTGCATTTCTTTTTATGTTTTGGTCCAACACTTACCCTTATATGTGATCTCTTCTTAGAGCTTACATTAACGTTGGTTGAGTGCGCTGTTTCAATAATAGAAGTGCATATATGCACTTTGTCCTTAGCATGGTGCCAGTACACAGAAGTACAATACCCCAGATCCAGGATGGGGTCAAATAAATACAGATTTAACTATCGGTATGTCTTGACAGACAGTAACATAACGTAATTACTTCAGCAGCTTGATCAGCTGAAAGCTGAATAAGGTCGATGAAATCGCGCCCTTTTACTTCGCGTGCATAAGGACAAGCAGGAAACCATCGACAGTGTTCTATCCAGGGATCGTCTCCGTGTTCCCATTTCCTCAATCCACCGTCACACGCAAAGCATCGGCAATGGTCGTCGTTACCTGGTCATAATATTGTTAGATAATGAAAGGGATCTGGTGGATGCTAGGAGATATAAAATAACCCACAATGAAAAGACGAAATATTTTGTGAAAATGTTTTGAAGGTGATTTTAAACGGACTAAATTACATGAATTTTACTTGTAGGCATTCAATATTCTATATCTCACAGAAACATTATACCTGAGGAGCAGCATCGTTAACTGAAAATAATTTGGGCAAAATTCAACCTATTGTGTTGCATTGTAAGCAAAGCAAATAACCATTTGATGCAGTAAGACATAACGACGGGCTCACGTGGGTACATACCTGTGTAATACAGCCCAGCTTCAGCGAGCTCTTGAGGTCTTTGGGTCACATGTGACGGCCAGTTAGTGAAAGTATCCAATCGAGACTGCAGTGACCGAAGCCGTTCGTGTCTAGCCCTATACCCAGTCGCAGGAACACCTTATGCACATAAGATAACAGTAAAGTATTTAAATGTGATTCACCCTCCATTTAGCAATTTAACCCCTTCAAATATTTTGTTAAAATGTAGAGTGGGTACTGATAACAAAAATTATAATTTAAATATTTTTTTCTTCATTTATAAGCTATAATAATACATTGATAGCAATATTGTATAACCTCTTTAGTGATTGTACTATAATGATTGCATTCAGTTTTATATTTCAAAATTAGCTCATATATTTCGTTATTTTTTAGCATAAATAACATTGTCGTCGTCGTCGCGTCGTCGTTGACACAGGTATCTAAAACAACATCGTGTATATCAAAAGAACAGATTTGTGTATTATCCAGATCTAATTAAATTTCGTATACATACTTCGTTGGCTGTTATATCGAAGACGCTGCTGGCGTCTGATCTCTTCGGGGTCATGTGTTGGCAAACTTCGCTGAAAATTTAAAAATCGCAGAGATTTTTTAACCAATTAAATAGTAGCAAAATTAGTTAAAACTCTGCTGTGCGATCCAACATCCGATACAATATATGCACAGAATGATTAAAATTGTACATTTTATTTAAAAATTACAAATGTCTGGCTTTACAACTGAACATGTGCACTAAGTTAAAGTCACGATCTGCCAACTTTAAGAGGAAAACAACATCAACATATAATTCGTACATAACCGCTGACCTTTTTCTGTACCAATCATAGTTTTATTAAAATCATTAAATAAATGTGATCTAGTATGTGATTTTGAAATAAGTTTAAATCGTTCAGATAAGTGTTACCACCAATTTAGTGGGGTTTTTACTTTTCACAAAATCAAGCAAACTCAGAAATAAGTATATTAAATAATAAAAACTTAAAAGCGGCTATAGTGTTTAAACGCACGTGGTATCGTTCTATTCCGTCTTGGCCTCCCAACAATACTAAAAGGTAAGCACAGTTCCTAGAGTGACGGACATGTTCTTGTAGAGGATCGTCAGTGTCGGAAAAGTCTTTTAGACCAATACCACAGCAGAAACATCTAACCAAGTCATCGTTACCTACAAATGGTAAACATTGTATTCAAATGCATACGACTCATCATTACTTTTCAGATATTGTGTTTGCATCTAAAATTACCCAAAACATGTCACAAATATTTTATCGTTTGCGATATTGAATGGTGTGCTTGCTAAAAGACTTTCTTTTAAGAAGATTCGATTTAATGTTATGTGATATCGAGTAAATGCATTACAAACAAAGTGAAATACTAATTTAGAATAATTTTAATGCGTTTGTATTGTGTAAACAGTTGTAGGCACGACTTACATTATGCAAAATTGCGCAGTCAATTATATTTAAATAAGAACGGTCAAACGGCTGAGTATTGGATTTTGACTGAGCAATTAGATCTCATGGGAAAGGGAGTAAAAATGTTTAATATTAGTACTCTTTTTATGCGATCAAACTTGAGCTTTTACGTTTAGACACTTATGTTGGTCAAGTTAAGACAATTAAAACCATGTTTAAATACACCGTTATAATAGGTAAGTACGTCTCAGTTAACAGTTATTACATCACGCACACTGTATAATCAGTCAGCAAAGGAGCTGGATCTGTTCAAACACTTTATATTATACTTCATTTTGATATGTTCAATATATGTATACGTTACAAAAATGCGATCTTTAAACCAGAGCTTCAAACATAGACAGTGCAAACACTCTTAATCAGTCGTTATTACAATATGCATAAATGTACTCAGTCTATGGAAAAAATAAAAGTATCATTGCTGTACATTTTCAAGAAACACAAAATATGCCGTATTATCAATTATTAACATGTAATAAAAATGATCGTATGTTATTCGCTTTTTGTTATTAATTTTACAGTTCATACATTATTACGTACCAATTATTTTAAAGTGAAACAATCTTTATAGAACGAATACTCATTGAAAAATAACCAAACATGCATAAAATTATTAAACATCGTTTGCTTTAAAAGTAAATCTATAACAAAATAAACCCGAGTTTTATATACCTGTATAGAAAAACCCACTCTGACACAAAGCTGGTATTGTTGGTCGTGTCCTTGGCCAGTTTCTAAAAGATGACGTCCTATCTTCGACCGCTGCATAGCGAAGATATTTTGCCGTCTGCATAAAACAAGCTTCATAAAACATAATCAGATCAACATTTACATAAACATTTACACAGTGTCAGTAACATGTGATCTATTATGTTATAAGTTGATCATTAGAAAAAACAAAGCCATCTTATCTCAGGTAACATTTTTATCAGTTAACCATTAATTGGTTACCAATGAATCAGACGTCGAGACAAAAAGTAATATTTACATTATATGATATGCAAATATGTTTTTAATATTTTATATGAAGACTTGAAATATTAATTGCACAATGTTATCAATTGAGAAACATATTTTAATCATAGCAATCATTTGATGGCTTTAAAACAAATCAAACAAGTTGGCCATAATGACCCAAATCGCTCTCCTCAGTTCAAGGTACAACAATTGTGGAAGAATTGACCTTATGACCTAGTTCTTTACCAATTGGTACATATTCAAACATGGCTTTGATATTGTCAGAAGCATATTGCAACGAATTGACCATGACAAGTCAAGATATAAGCTTCTCCAGTAAAGTAGCCAAACAATAAATTAGCACATAGTGTGCTCATGTTTTCTGAAATGTGTTACCAAACTATGTTTCTTGTAAGTACATATAAAAAGAGATAAGTGCAACACATAGTTAAATCTCAAAAAGGAAAAACAATATAGATAATTAAGAGAAATTGGGTTTCATTTACTCTCATAGGTATAGGTTAACGGTTATGGTTATCATGGGTCATCCAAAACAATTACAAAACGTTCACGTTTTAATTACCTTAAATTTTAAGTGTAAACGGTCTTAAAGAAAGGCATGTTGGATGAGACGAGGTTTGGCAGAAATAAAGGCTGTTTTCCGTTTTTCAATATACGAATATTTAGTCCTATTTGGTTGTTGATTTCACTTCTCTTCGACTACTGGTTGAATCTCGCTTAATTAAACTTTCACACTATAAAGTGTATAATATCGTAATGAAACGAATAGTGACTGCGACCAGCTGGAGTTGAGGAATGGTCCTTTGTCTTTACTGTACACTATATAATGTACGTGTCAGTGTCAAATCAGCGTCTGCTATCCATTTCCAGTTACTTATATTCTTATACTTACCGAATACCACTTTTTTGTGTGTTTCACAATGACTTGAATATTATGTTTGCCTCTAGTGGAAATTAATCTATGTTATCGCCCTTGTTTGTTTTGTATTCATGTGAATAGTGTGTGTACTTAACAGAGGCATGACAGAGGTGTGTGTGTTTGCCTTTTCTGTACTAAGTGTGTTTATAAAAAGATATTTTATTCATTCGACTCATACAACATATCCATTAATCTTTATATATATGTATACACATACTAACAACAACCGTTAACTCAAACCTATTGATTTAAGCTTGATTGCATTAAAAGCATCGGGCTTATTAAAACGCTCTCGAGTCCGTTACCTGGGTAGAACCAGTACTTGGCGTCTTTTGAGGAGATCGAATGAACGCTCCCACAGACGGGATCGAAATTTGACCACACGGTCGCTAGGCGGACATCATATCCACTACTCCACGGCGATCCTGTGCTTACATTAGCTAACAGAATGAAATAGATTATTTAATAGATAGATTATTTAAGTTATTATTCAAAAACAATTTCATTATCATAAAACACAATTTGTAATATTAGTATACCAATAGCTGAAGTTAAATCAATATTTTGATAACAACTGGTAAGTCCTTAGCACTTTTGTTTCCAAGACAAAGTGTACTGATTTGCGATCTTCATATTTATTGTGTTCTTTAATTTCAGGCGTATGAGAGAATTTTGTTTAGTATTTACGGAAAGAAATTATAATATTCGCACAACGTTTCAATCTCCATCATCAATAGTATTGAGCTGATGGACGACCTTTAAAGAAAATCAAGTTATTTGTAATGACGTAGTGTATTATATTGCCTGTACATGATTGGCAGTTGGTCGTTTGCCTTAAATAAAAGACCAGCTGGTGTTGATAATAAGTTTTCTCCTGAAAAAGTTTTAGGTGTTTCAAAATTATTCAACAAAATGCGACGCATGCTTCAAACCAAATGCTATCCAATCCTCCTGTAATTTATCGTTTGAAAAAAGTTCAGAATGAAATGCAAACTTGTCAGAAACGACTTTTTGTCTCCTTCCGATTGAGCTAACAAAACTAAATAGAGTACACGCTTAGATACTGTTATTTACTTCTGTTACTATTAGAACTCACAAAGAGTTAACAAAATAGTTCATAATTTAAATTGCAGACGTTGAACTAGACATTCGTGTATATTTTCTTACCGGATAAGCCGTTGCTTCGCCCCGCCACCTATGTGTATTCGATACTTCAGGACTTGAACTATTGCACCGGATTTCCGACTGACCATATCGTTCTGATATGTCTAGTTCTATCCTTGAAACAATACTTGACTCGTGTATTTGTAGTGGAGTGATGTTGTCGCTATGCTGTTGCACCAGTGAAGTACTTTGTGTCTGGGATTGGTAGCTCCATGGAATAGGAAGTTCACTCAAGCCTGACGACGTAGCAACAAATGAATGGGACCCATCCGCATCGTCAACAGCTTGAACGGCTATGGCAGTTTGTTCCTCGTTTTCAACGGGATATGCAGGAGTTGGACTTTCTTCTGTATCATGGGTGTAAATTTGCAAATTGTACTCTGCATTACTGAAAACTGCCAAATGGGTATCGTCCTCTGTAATGCTTAATACTTTAGATGTATTGCTTTGAAGCAAAGAAACTGGGGGTTGAAAATCATTCAAATTTAGGCAAGTAACTTTCCCACTAGTAATGTATTCATTGACAGGCGCGATTAAAGAACTGAGATCTGGAGATATGCGGCAAATTTGAATTGCCCCATCTTCATTTACATATATGAAAAATGATTTTGGTAATGGTTCGTTTGCCTTCATAAAGGACCGGCTGCAATATAAATAAAAATCCATAACATGTGTCAAGAAACCATAACATGTAACAATGGTAGTTATTGGTCAACAACGCAACAATATTTCCGTTGCTTTTAGAATATTTGCGACATCTATATAAATGTGGACTAACCTCCATTCTCTTTGTTGAAAGGTCCAGGATTTGGTTCTATTCCAGATAATATAAGCAACAGGCGCAAAGCCGTCAAAGCCGCTGCACTTAGCTTTCTGGGTGAATTCAAGCTTGTGAACATGTATTGTAACTCGGTTGTGGTATTCTTGACGCTTTGGATTTTCTGGGAAAGTGAGATCACCATGTTTGATTCACAGTTATGGTAATGAAGACGCGATGTTTTCGAAAGTACCTTCCACGTGCGATGATCAGCTAGACACCGAATATGACCGTTTACTCGTGTTTGAGTACGGTATAAAATATCGTCATATTTTATATCAAGAAACATAAGTGGTAAACCGTCGAGATGGGGCATGAGGGTCTCTTCAAACACAATCGCGAGTACTTTTGAGTCACGATGAGCTGTATTTACCGAGCATCTTGAATGTTTGTCGTATCCGATGTATTCGTTAGTAGAATAGCTGAAATTTATTTAAATAACTGTGTAAGTGTTTTAATAGAGCGAACAATACAAATTCAGAAACAATATCCGTGGATAATTTTGTTGCATCTACTAAATTTGTAACATAACACCAACTTTTAAAATAACTCTATTGAAACTGGGGTAATTGGTTAAGAACGGTCATGGCAAAGCATTGGAGGGTTAAACCGATTTAATGGCTAGCCGCACATCTCACTTATTTCAAAACTACTAACAAACGAAATGCTCGCCTAAAGCTATTTCAAATTATCTCATGCAGAAAAAAAATGAATTCATGAACGACAAAAAGTGACGCGCGAATCAAATATAACTGATACTATTGACCAAGGATCTAAGGCATCGGATACCTATTAACACGATAAGTAAAGAAAAATGGTCCATCTAAAAAAAATATTGAACTATCAAGTAAGCGATGTATCGACAGATATTTGTCAAACAAACTAGGTGTCAGAAATATATATATATGATACAATTGCTCAGTCAGCTTGTTGAGCATATAATTTCAAATCACGAACCTATGGAAGAAGAACAACGAAACACAAATTATGAACATCGGCGATGCAGCTGGCAAGCTGGTCCTCAAAAATAACGGATGAGTAGACATTTTTTTTGGAAATTGTTTTTCGCTTTCGTTGCAGACGAACTCGATGAACAAACGCCTCTGTTCGACGCCGATATGTTTGCATTTCCATTCCCATGATGTCCTAAAACGACATTTCATATGTATCTTCAAATAATATAGTTCTGTCACCAAGACATAATCAATTTCACAGCTAGTAGACTGGAAGACCAATTTAGGTACATGTAAGTTGTTTCTCGCAAAAAGCTAAGAATGTCATTAAACTGGCTGGGGTGTCAGTCCGTGAGTACCGTCTGTTGACAGATCGACCAGATATTCCATGCATTTTTGCATTTTTTCCTCATCGCTGGTAACAATTACCCGTAATTACTAAGTTTTTGGACACTTAAAAATAATTATTGTTTTCCATGTCCGAAAATTAAGAAACAAAAAATGTTTAAAAATACAGGTTTCCCAAAATTTAGAGACAACAATTGAGGTGTTCGCAAATTTAGAGGAACTCTTTATATATAACATTGATGATCGGATACGGGTATGAAATGTGATAGCGTCAAATGTCTCAACGAAGGAGCAAGCGCCTTTAAAATATCACGCCGTTAAGTATAAATTACTTTTACGTATTATTCAGTTCAAGCTGTTTGGTGAGACCATTTTCTATTACCGGTATACATAGTTATTTACCCAATAACGCAAATGTAATTGCCGATTGCCTTAGGGCATTCGTCTGCCAGGTTTTATTAACTTTATTCGGTTGTAAAATTGCGTGCTCGATGTGTTATCAGATAAGCGCAACAGGGCAGAATTCTAGTAACACTGTATTGTAAAATAAACTGCAATTGCTGTAAATATCCAATTGAACAATTTAGATAGAATTTAATTAAACAAATTACACTAAAGGTTTATATATGAGTAGCGTTTAAAGTAAATTGAGTAGATAATTAGATAAAACAAATATAATTGATTGATGAATGATTTGAATTCTACCAAGAGTATTACATTATATATTTAGAGCTCCTTATTTAAATGTCAGCTCACGTATTCAAGCCGTTCAAACATAGACAGGTATAATATTGGAAGCCACTGAGCTTTCCTTTGTATGTGATTTTAAAATAATTGATAAAATTATAAATTACGCACTTTTACAAAATTGTGATTTAAACAAATGTTTAAATCAAATATGAAACACTTTAACAAAATTTAAAGTTTATACATGAATGATGACATATCAAATGAATACTAGAAACATATAATCCTCTAATGTATACATATCGAATAAAACGAAATGCCAATGACGTTGGAACGCTTAGGATGGTTTCCGTTATGATGAGTGATAGGAAACCGGAAGTGAAACAGAATTATAAAAGTATTTTCCGGTATGAACTGTATGGAAAACTATATATATAAATATATGTACACGTGTTTCAATTTAAAATTGTAGTAGTAGTAGTAGTAGTAGTAGTAGTAGTAGTTGTAGTAGTAGTAGTAGTAGTAGTAGAGTAGTAGTATTTGACATGCTCTTGTGAAACAAATTAAGACAATATTGTTTCATTCGGTTGTATAGAAGACCAGATCGCCTCATTAAGCATTGATATTGTCTATCATTGCGTGCACAATAAAATAACTGATCACTTGCGCGAGAAAATACAAGTATTCCTGACGTAATGCCAATATGCTAAGCGTATTCCTCAAAGTCCCCGTTCGCGGATATATATATATATATATATATATATATATATATATATATATATATATATATATATATATATATATATATATATATATATATATATATATATATGGGTAGAATCGTAAGAAAACGTGTTTTTATTGAGGATATCACTGAAAATCCGGTTGAAATCGTTTGAAAACAAACAATATAGCGATTTTTATTTTGGGGTCGAGTACGGTAAAGTACGAAAACAATCTAATTAATATTCATGATTCGACATGTAAAGTCAAACCTAAATAAACAAAATTGCGGAAACGGGCGAATTTAGTGGAGAGAAGGTAAGAACAAATGCAAATACATCTGTTACAGACGGAAACTGAGTTGCAACGCTACGTTTTTGCTAAATCTATGTATTTATCTTCCATATGCTCATAATGTTTAGCGAAAGCTAAATATAGATATAATTTGCAAAACTCGCGACACTGCAATGATTTTTGCCTATTGCATATATTTACATTTATGATCATTTATGTATTATTTTATCGATTCAAAACTGATTTTGACCAGGTTTTCGATGTCAACCTCGATAAAAAATATATTTCAATGAATGTATGTAACGTTTATTTCTCGCTTTACGATGTATATGCAAAACAACGATCTATTCCAAGAACGGTGTCTTTTAAGAATAAATTACGTCCAAATTTCTATAGAAAATAATGATTTGAAACAGTCTTGAAACGTTGATCATCCATTTCCGCCAATTTTGTAACCAATATAGAACAAAGTGGTAACTACGTTTACTTTATTTATAGATATTTTGGAATCCCATTCCAAAAAGACCAGAATTCTAATTTGAAGGGTTACTGTTGTTCATAATGTACATCTTATATAGTGTAGTTGCAAATGCAGAAAAAACTTAGTTTCAATATGAAAATGTACTAGTGTAAATGTGAGTGATGATGTTTGTGATTGGGATCACTGTTGATCTAGATGCATAGCACTAATTATGCAGCGGGAAAAATTAACGCCAAAATAGGTTAATCGGAAATCAGCGAAAACTGTTTTTTGTTTCGTTTTTTTTTGTTAATTTTAATGCGAGAGACAACCACAATAACAATAATTTAATTCCACGGCATTATGAATGGTGGCACAAATAAACGGGATTTGGAATCTTTTGAAAATTCGTTTAAATGCATCTTACGCAACTGAATGTTGCAGTTAATGTTTATTTGTACAAATAAATTAAGAAAGTCCCGAATAGGGTCTATCAAATTCGCCATTTTTTGTTGTTGCAACAAACAAACAGATGATAATATGCCCCATTTGTAATTAAAACTTGGAGCATTTTAGTAAGTAATATCATTTATATTTACACTACCATTGTTATGTTCCATTTAATAATTTTACAGATCGTTTAGGCAAAGATCATTTGATAAACGTTGATATATCTTTGGTTTAGGAACAGGGAAACACGATTGGTGAGAAAGTTTCACACTGGCGCACAATTCTTGCATGAGAAATACAATTGATAACTAACGGTTTACAAAAATAGTTACATGTATATTTACTTCATACACTTCACATATTTACTGTATGCAATAAAAGCGTGTAAGTCAATAAATCTTATTTGGTAGGAAGATTACACAAACACATAAAAACAAGCCAAAAGCGGAACAAAGCCAAACAATCGTATTCCATCACTGTAATTCGCTATAAGAAAATAAAATACAAACCTTTCCGTTCTAAAGCACCCTATTAATATGAAGGATGGCGTCCACTGCAACGATCCATTTTTCCACTTAGCCTGCATATAAGCTAACGTCATATGGGTCTTTATGAGATGCAAATGCAATTCGTTTTAGATCATTATCCAGCATACCAAACAGCTGTTGGCAAACCATCTCTAGTAAATGGCAGTTTTTACTGCAATACTGTTTTTTATGTTATTCCAGTTGTAAAGCGGTTTTATTAAGTTGTTACTGCAAAGTAACGTATTATGAATAAACCAGTGCTAACCAATCCAAAACACTCAAAATTATGTAGACTAGTAAAGTTTCTATCAGTCTTATATGTATCCCGGAAAAAGCAACTTTTTGGAAAAACCCACTAATCTGCTGGTACAAATAAACATGACCCATTTATAATCCTTTCAAAATCACACACCGTATCAACCGTTATTATTTAAAGTAAGCTATCATTGGTTGATTTAATGGACCAGCGTTGTTTGTACCGGGGTTATTAGTGGGTTTTTCTAAACTCGTGGTTTTCCAGGATCGGTCTTATATAAATTATATTCAGTTGTTATTTATAGACCTATTTTGGGAACCCTTTCTTAGATAAGTATTTGGTTGGTAAACGTAGATTACCTGTACTCGGTGAAACGCATTAGTTTATGTGTTCGTTTGCATCAATGAATATAAAATAATGCAACTCAGTTCAAAACGTGAAAAGGCCCCTTTAAATGTCTTATTATACATTTGATTTACATCCGACGATCTTAACGACATTTTGAATTATTGGAATTTTATTTTGTGTCAAATGATCAATTTCTGTAGCCAATAAAGTGTGAATTAAGGTGTTGTTTGTTTACAGCGTCTGAGCACATCGGTTGCTATAGCATCAGCGCCAGCAACGTCAGTCAGCTGTCTGTTGAGGGCCGCTCACCCGATCTCATGGACTCTTACACAAGAACGTGGGTTCTTTTATTTGAAACATTATCGACCTTCACAGAAGTACATGGTACTTTGATCTTAAACCCCATGGAACTAACAAAAGTACGTGGAACTTAATATTTAATCCCAAAGACCCTTACAAAAAGGTGGTATTTTAATTATAAACCACATGGACCTTTACAAAAATACGTTGTACTTAAATTTAAAACGAACATTAGGCTAGCAAAGCGTCTAATGTAACAAAGCAATTACCCTTATGTGTTTTAAACCTTAAATGTGTCTGTTATTCATATTTTGTAAGCATGAACTCACACGTGAAACTAATTTAAATCCAATTAGTAATTGAAACGGATTTTATATGATTGGATGAAATTGATATGACTAAAACCAGTTATTTTAATTGTATTCTGTTGCATGACTATAGTGCAAGTTGTTAATCTTTTGTTAACATGTACATTGATTTTTTAATAATTTAGCCTCGTTCTGGTAAAACTGGACAAAATGCAAATGCTTAAAGTGTCATCCCAGATAAGCCTACACATTCTAATAAGGGACGACACTTTCCGCTTAAACTAGATTTTCTGTTCAGAAGAGACTTCTTTTAAAGGAAAAATACCATAAAACGAAAAGCGTCGTCCCTGATTAGCCTGTGCGGACTTCACATTCTAATCTGGGACTACACTTTACGCACATGCATTAGGCCCAGTTTCCCCAGAACGAGGCTCAATTACTAATTTAATGTATAGCAGTTACAACTGTTTTACAACAACTTATATCTCCCTATTCTGGAACAAATTTCAGCGCGACTGGACACCGTCCGGAAGTACAGCGAGTATGAGGCAGTGCACGGTTACCCTATGTTCGGTGTTTACGACGGCGGAATGTGTCTGACCACACCCTATAGCCCCGGGGCCGTGTACGGGCTGCACGGGCTGCTGGGTGTCTCAAGCCGGTGTGGCTATAGCCGCGTCGGCAGCTCAAATTCCGCCAGTGTGCACACGTTTGAGAACAAGGTTTATAATCTTACTCGATTTATGTATGCGCATCGTTTCGAACTTAGAGCAGTAGCAGCAGTTCTAGCATAATCGTACATTTGATTTTCAAACAAATTCCAGAAGGTCATAGTTTAAGTAACTCCAAAAAATATTTTCAGACAACGATGCAAGGTATAAGACCATCGACATATCGCCTCGTATCAATATACGTGTTGTAAATTATATTGTGAATATTTAAAAAGTGGTTGCATATGTTCGTTGTCGCCTCTTACATGTATTTAAAACATGAATCACAAACTATCACGTCAATTCAAATGTAGACGTTTAACACGCATAAATATTTTCCTCATACTTACATATATTGACGGCGGCTGGTCCCTGTGGTCCGACTGGGGTATGTGTATCCGCTCTTGTGGTATGGGCCGCCAGTACCGCTATCGTCGTTGTAACAACCCCTCCCCTGTCGGCAACGGGGCTCCGTGCGTGGGAAACAATCAGGACGTCGTCGTATGCAAACAGGGCACGTGCATAAGTAAGAGACCGGATGCTGATATAAATGAGATGTTAAGTGTAAAAATAAGACTATAAACTGTTTCGTAAAATCAGTAAATGATTAATTTTGGTCAAAAATTATATAAAAAGTTCAACACAATTCCAAATAATTAATATTCACATTTAAGTATATACTTAGAATACCATCAGTTTAATAAAAGACTACCGTAGCAGGCAATAATTAAGGTAAATGTAAAATTAATTTTATGTGAATTCCCATCAAGTCTCAACAGTTGACGAACTGAATATGTTGCAATACTGTAAGGAGTATTTCTGCTGTAGATGCATAGGGAGTGGCAATGCTTTAATAAATACATACTAGTATTTTGCAATAAACTATTTCACCCATATCGCAATGCACGTTACTCATTTTTGCCCGAGGCGTATCTTTACACAAAAATGAAAATGAATACCGACACATTCACATTATTTATACAGTAGAACAATACACGCGGCAGATGTGCACAAAACATGATGTTCCTGTCAAAACGAAAATATATAATCACCCGAAATTTATTTCACACCTTTTGCACCAAGCGCCCATCAGCTGCGGTTCCCGGTTTCATGCGGGCGGGCCGGACTCCAGTGGCATCATCTGGATTAAGGACTCCAGGAACTTCATGGAGCCCGAGAACGAGGTTGCTACTGGCGACCCACAGGCCTCAATCTCACTGTTCTTCTTCAGTATCGATATCAAGTACAGCCTCTATGACGCGCTTATGGTGAGTGGATTACAAGCTTACGTTTTCCTTCGCATAGTCTCCGTGACCTTGTGTTTAGGGCGTGCGCAAGCGGAGCGAGAGGTCGACGGTTGGAGGCTCACACAGGGCATGTTATGATATGGCCGGTTGCCGACAAATCAGATTGCTAAATCGAGGGTTGCTGATTGCCTTTCTGCCAAGTTCCCGTATATTGGATAGGAATCGGGAGTAAACATGTTCATCAGTATAGGTGTCTCATAAGTCAAACTGGCTAACCATTAATCGAAAGGGGCTGTCCGGTTAGCGCAATGGTTGGTATACGCGCTTCTAACCTCGGCGACCCGGGATCAATCCCCGTTCATGTGAGTTTGGTTGGTGGTCAAAATACCGGACAGGTGGGTTTCCTCCGGGTACTCCGGCTTCCCCCCATAACACAAGACCACACCAAAATTAAATATATCTTTCAGTAAAAACTCAAATAGCTGGAAATGGCAGCTATAATCCCAACTTTTGTGGGTCGAATAGTTAATTACATAGGAGTGCTGGGACACACTCCAGGTCCTCACATAATGCAGCCTCAGGCGCGGAATGACCTTAGAAACTTCGAAATACAAACACCTTAATCGAAAGTGATGACACTTAAAAAAAAAAAAACATTTTTCTTTATGAAGCATTATCAGCTATATCATTTCCATATTATACAAGGCGTCTTATTTTCGACGCGTCATTAATAGAAGTGTGTATTTTTTCGCGTCTTTTTGCGCCATCAGCCTTTTCTATTACAAAGTGTGTCGCATTCTGAGAAAACTGGGCATAATGCATGTGCGTAAAGTGTAGTCCCAGATTCAAGAAAGTCTCTTTTAAACGAAAATCCACTTAAAGGGGCCTTTTCACAGATTTTGGCATTTTTTAACTTATTCATTAAATGCTTTATAACGATAAATGTAAACATTGGATCGTAAAAGCTCCAGTAAAAAATAAAGAATGAAATTTAAAAAAGGAAAAGAACATTGCCCGGACCAGGTTTCGAACCAGTGACCCCTGGAGTCCTGCCAGAGTCCTGAAGTAAAAACGCTTTAACCTACTGAGCTATTTCGCCGGGTACACATAGTTGAAGTATTTTATACCTTATATAAGCAATCTTCGTAGTTTCACAAAATTTAACGACAAAAACAGAACTCTCCAAATTATTCAATTGTTTCGCGTTGCAACGCTTTATAATTTTTAGGTTTTAAAATCGTCAAAAAATGCATATAATGGCTATATTAGACCATGGTAAATGTTCAGTATTACTGTTTCCTCACAAATATCATAACTAAAACGAAAATTTGCGAATCTGAAACAACTTTTTTCAATTTTGTCAATTTACCAAAGCGTGAAAAGATCCCTTTAAGGCGGAAAGTGTCGTCCCTGATTAGCCTGTGCGGACTGCACATGCTAATCTGGAACGACACTTTACCCAGTGGCATTATGCCCAGTTTTCCCAGAGCGAGGCTCTATTAAAAGCAAGATAGTGTTCATAACGTGAAATATGTACATATCAGTTTGAAACTGGTGAAATATATAAGTAATATAAAACTTATTTATAGTATTACGAAATAATGTTCGAGCTATCGTGGTGTAACATCGATTTGTGATGCATAAAAATAATTTAAACCACACAGGAGTTTACCCGCGTATTTAATTCATAATCAATTATTAGCCACACAGTACGACGGCAAAAGCTCTTTATTTCTATTGATATATTACGATCATGCTTAAAATAATAGTATAACATGATCTGAGGAAAACGTAATTGTTATCGAACTACATTTTCAATGCTTTACTCTGGTTCAGGACTTCGTTTTTCGTTTTTTATTGAGTACTTTTAACAACAATTTTTGTGAATTTGTCTATGGGGAAAAACACGGCCTATCGTTTTAGAATTTTGCCTACGTCTCATTGTGCTTTAGTGAGTCTTAAAACTTCATAACTTGTTCCATACTTAACATCATTTTAAGAGTAAAAATGTTGGACGAATGTTGGCAATTATGATTCTTATGGTCAACACAACATTTGCACCATAGGCATATATGACTTTAAAGGGGCCTTTTCACAGATTTTGGCATTTTTTTAACTTATTCATTAAATGCTTTATATTGATAAATGTAAACATTGGATCATAAAAGCTTCAGTAAAAAATCAAGAAAAAAATTTAAAAAAGGAAAAGAACATTGCCCGGAGCAGGTTTCGAACCAGTGACCCCTGGAGTCCTGCCAGAGTCCTGAAGTAAAAACGCTTTAGCCTACTGAGCTATTCCGCCGAGTACACATTCTCGACGTATTTTATACCTTATATAAGCAATCTTCGTAGTTTCACAAAATTTAACGACAAAAACAGAACTCTCCAAATTATTCAATCGTTTCGCGTTGCAACGCTTTATAATTTTTAGGTTTTAAAATCGTCAAAAGATGCATATAATGGCTATATTAGAGCATGGTTAATGTTCAGTATTACTGTTTCCTCACAAATATCATAACTAAAACGAAAACTTACGAATCTGAAACAACTTTTTTCAATTTTGTCAATTTACCAAAGCGTGAAAAGATCCCTTTAAGTAATTATATTAAAAACAACTGATTTTTGTTTCTGGAAAGATTGCATGCAGTTATCATAACTTACACCGATTACTGGGTAAAGCTGACCTCTGCCATGGTGAACTTCAAACCCTATTCTTTTGCAAATATTTAAAACATCTGCTTCGTCTTTAACATGGAAGTCGTGCACGTAGCCTCCGCCCGCCGGGCACGTGACGGTTACCATGGAGGGTAACATGGTGGGCGACCGCGTGTGGTACACATGCAAGCCGGGCTACTGGCTGGTGGGCCATTCCCCAATCCTGTGCGTCGACCAGCCGGGCTTCGCGCTTTGGGACAACGTCTTTCCCATTTGCGTCAACCGCATGAAACGCAGTACGTCAGTGCCTATCCGCGATGGCCATTTTTTATGTAAAATTATATTTAATTCAATATGTATCAGAGGATGTGATGCAATAGAACATACTAGTATTTTTAGGTTTCTGATATTGTTTATGCAAATTTTAGACCCAAATATAATTGAAATATCTCAAGATATGGAATTTAAATGCAATGCTTGACTTAATCGCGAATTCTTGAACATAATACCAGGTTATAATTTCATTCTGCACTAACTTAGTTTAGGGTCGTGTTTTTTTTTTCACCATACTTTGTTAATATCTCGCTTTGTTTACGACAGGTGCCGCGTTGATTGGCGAAGCATGCTTGAAAACACATTATGCGGCTTCAAGAACGTTAAGGACAAAGACCTTGACTGGAAGGTCATACGACCTCTTTTCTCCGGCAACGCCACCTCTCCGTACGACCACAAAGGTACGCATACCGGATGTTTCGTTTGGGACAATCCTTGCTACCAGTTTGCATTTGTAAAACCGTATTTAACAGTGTTTTTTACATAATGTTTAATGTAAGTCGGAGGATAAGACGCTAGTTTGATTGTGCGATTACTCTTTCGCTTTCTTGTTTATGTACGGGTTTTTATTTCAATAATAATAGTAATGCCTACAGTTAGCGATCATTTTGATTATAAAAATCAAGTCTTGTCTGTCTACTATTCTGATGTAGGTAATTATCTGCAAGCCGAATCCTCCCGTCTTCAGGCTCCGGGTGACATCGGTCGAATAACTGTCTACGCGAGTCACGGTAACGTCACGAGCTGCCTGACGTTCGATTACAGGCTCGACGGCGGGGACCTTATTCAATTTAAAGTGTATCGACGACCAATTGCGGAGCTCTCGAAAATAGACGGGGATTATGTAGACGTTAACGGGTTGGTTCTGCTGATGTCAGTGAAAGGGACCAACGAAAACGCCTGGAATAAGACTCAAGTTCGTGTGGATGAAGATCACGATTGCCAGGTTCGATATTTGTAAAATGTATTAATACGTTTTTTGAAAATTGGAATTTCGATTTATTGTTGGATTTGTCATTTATATTGTGGAAAAGTAACAAAACACGTTTACGGAACTGTTAGCAATGGTGTTATTTACGAGCCAGTAATGATGTCTTTTTTTCCAATGTACGGTTTGTTCGTAATCAAGTTGATATCGATATGTAAATAATAATGTTCACGAACAGTTAATGATCATTCCGTTCAAGTACATCTTCATTTATGCGTTAGTTAGCAGTGGTTCTATCTTGAGCGTTCAGCTCTAAGTCTTATTGAACAGAACACTCACAGTACATCTTCATTTATGCTTTTGTTAGCAGTGGTTCTATCTTGAGCGTTCAGCTCTAAGGCTTATTGAACAGAACACTCACAGTACATCTTCATGTATGCGTTTGTTAGCAGTGGTTCTATCTTGAGCGTTCAGCTCTAAGTCTTATTGAACAGAACACTCACAGTACATCTTCATGTATGCGTTTGTTAGCAGTGGTTCTATCTTGAGCGTTCAGCTCTAAGGCTTATTGAACAGAACACTCACAGTACATCTTCATTTATGCGTTTGTTAGCAGTGGTTCTATCTTGAGCGTTCAGCTCTAAGGCTTATTGAACAGAACACTCACAGTACATCTTCATTTATGCGTTTGTTAGCAGTGGTTCTATCTTAAGCGTTCAGCTCTAAGTCTTATTGAACAGAACACTCACAGTACATCTTCATGTATGCGTTTGTTAGCAGTGGTTCTATCTTGAGCGTTCAGCTCTAAGGCTTATTGAACAGAACACTCACAGTACATCTTCATGTATGCGTTTGTTAGCAGTGGTTCTATCTTGAGCGTTCAGCTCTAAGGCTTATTGAACAGAACACTCACAGTACATCTTCATGTATGCGTTTGTTAGCAGTGGTTCTATCTTGAGCGTTCAACTCTAAGTCTTATTGAACAGAACACTCACAGTACATCTTCATTTATGCGTTTGTTAGCAGTGGTTCTATCTTAAGCGTTCGGCTCTAAGGCTTATTGAACAGAACACTCACAGTACATCTTCATTTATGCGTTTGTTAGCAGTGGTTCTATCTTGAGCGTTCAGAACACTCACAGTACATCTTCATGTATGCGTTTGTTAGCAGTGGTTCTATCTTGAGCGTTCAGCTCTAAGGCTTATTGAACAGAACACTCACAGTACATCTTCATTTATGCGTTTGTTAGCAGTGGTTCTATCTTGAGCGTTCAACTCTAAGGCTTATTGAACAGAACACTCACAGTACATCTTCATTTATGCGTTTGTTAGCAGTGGTTCTATCTTGAGCGTTCAGCTCTAAGTCTTATTGAACAGAACACTCACAGTACATCTTCATTTATGCGTTTGTTAGCAGTGGTTCTATCTTAAGCGTTCAGCTCTTAGGCTTATTTAAAAGAAATAACTGGAAACAAATCGGGCTGGACTATATGGCGTTATAAATGTTATAAATGACCAGATATGGCTAGCGCATGTTTATTTTACAAAAATTCTTGTCTTAGGCGATGTGGGTGTGTTGAGAGTGTTCAAAGACAACATCCATTCACGTGTCAACCATTTGTTAGAAGTATTTTGATGTTATTAGCAACGTGTCATTTTGGATTAATTTCGTACGGATGGACAAACAGACGAACGAAAGAACGAACGGACGGTATATCGCTATATGCTTTCCGGCATCAGAAGATGCTGGGGGCATTAAAATTGCAAAAAACGTATCAGTAGTAAACAAATACATCAAAATATATTTTGTCCTGCGATTATTCAATTTGCATTTTAGCAATAATTATAATGGCATATGGAATCTTCTATTGCTGGTATGATTTACGTAATTACAAAGAAAATACTGTTATGCATACGGTATAGAAGAGCATTTTAGTAAACAGATTTGCAGGTTACACACTTTTACAATATCATGTATTTACAGTTGATTTTTGAAGCCGCCCTTGTAAACGAGATCGGGTCACGCGTTGCAATTGATGACGTCATGGATGCTAGCGTTTATTGTGACGCAGCGCAGAAATGTGACATTGTCACCGTAATGAACTTTCTAAGACCTTAACTGAATTTATAGAATACAACAACAAAAACAACAAGTTGTATGCACACTGTGAATTGGTTTTGTTGTGCTGTAAAATGTCCGATTAATCGGGCGATGACGTCAGTTTGCGTACTTGAAACTGTCTCATGTTACTATTTGCTGAAATAGAAAAATCGCAATGATTTCAAAGTCAGTGTATATTTTCATTGCCTTAATAGTGTACCGAATCATTATTATAATCAATCGCAACGACGTGTGTCGCACGGTTTTATTGAGGTTACCTCCAAAATGATAACAACACATTACTAACAATGGAAAAAAACGATTTAAATATAATATAAAGTGTTAGGTTAACAATATTATGTCTGCCTACCGGCAAGGCCCTACCCTTGGTTTCTATGGGCAACAAGGCGGCCACCGCAGCGCACACGAAACATATGCAGGCATAAACCCACACAGCTGCCGACAGAGAGGCGTCCAGGAGCACCTGGTATAGGAACCATTAAATGAGCCTCTTTCTGGGAAAACCGGGCTTAATGCAAGTGCGTAACGTGTCGTCCCATATAAGCCTGTGCAGTTTGCACATTCTAATCAGGGGCGACACTTTTATGGAATTTTTCGTTTCAAAGAAGTCTCTTCTAAACGAAAATCAAGTTCAGGTGGAAAATGCCGTCCCGGACATGTATTAAGCCCAGTTTTCCCAGAACGAGGCTCAAATACACACTAATCATTGTCGCCTGATAGTTTTAATAAACCTACAAGCAAATAGATACTCACCCTCGTAAACACAATATTCCAATATTAATGTTGTATAGTATTTTATTACAAAATGAAAAACACATCGACAAATACATTGTTTTTCTAAGCGTTTTTTTTTAAATAAAGTAAACGCGAAGACCAGAATTTTCACATACATTTTTGAGGAAAAATAAACTGTCTAGGGTTTAAAAAACAACACACGCAGATAAATCAATGATTTTGTAATATATTATTACCTGGGCAAGAAATGGAGTAATCATAGCTCCAACCCTGGCACACGTGGACGAGGTACCTAGGCCAGACGCTCGTATAGATGTTGGGTAAACCTGAAGATAAACATTGCAATACCAAAGTCACTATTGCGATTACAATCATTTCGAGCATTCTCAGTGTTCCCATGATGCTCTTTTGCCTTTTCATCCGCACACGAAGATATGCATACTAATTGTCTTCTACTTCAACGGCGTCGCGGTCGCGTCATAACTACCACTTTCGATAGCGTCATCGTCATCTGCATAATCATTCCAATAAAAAATGCGTCTGTTTCTTTTGACATAAGCATAATTATCATCACATTGATCATTTTATAGTAAAGCCAATGAAAACACCTTGAAAAAATAAACCTTATTAAAAGAAAACTACAAGCGCGCTAAACATGCACACCCACGTACTTCCGTCGTGTAGATATAGACGAAGTTGAAAATGCCAGTAGAGAAGCCTCGCACCATGAAGATGAAGAACGTGAGCACCTCCTGGGACACGTGCACCTGGATAAGCAGGAAGAACACGCTGCAGCCGACAAAGTTCACGGCGCCCGTGTAGCGTCGCCCGATGACGTCGATGAGGAGCATGTTGAGCGGCAACGCTGAAGTTACATAGGATATGTCATCGATTCAGTACAATGTCGATTCTATTAATTCCGTGAGTGAGAATCTTAAAAATATATTTTCCCGACAAACGCAGTGAATACTTGTAAATCACTTATCAATTCCATAAGTACCTGGAATTTTTTGTTTAAGTATACATCTTCGTCGTTTTATGTTAATTAAAGGAACCCGTTAACAGAATACCAAAATGAAAATTTTCGTTGTCATAAATTCATATGATATATTATATATTTTAATTCAAGAAGCGAAATGAAAAGTATATTTTTGTCTTTGTCTAAAAATCATTTTAGAATGTTGCAAATGTTATAGTTAGGATACATAATATATCAAATTATATTATACTAATCAGCGAACAAGATCCTTTAACGTCGTTCTTGCAATTAAGTCTATTGGACATAATTTTTGTACGATTTAATGGTTGAGTTCAAGGTTGATGAAAATCTTCAACTTCTTTGAAATGAATTCCCTGCAGAGAAAATATGAAAATACTGTTGTTCACATATAAACTGAAGAACTCTAACACTAAGATATGGAGGCACAGATGGGGCATTTGCTCGTTTTCATTTCTGTCGTTATCAAAACTGGGTAACTCGTGACCATGGATAAGTTACTCGTGGGTAAGACTTAAGCCATGGGGACGAGATAACTTCCTCGTGTGAAAGGCTTAATAACGACTTAGTAAGTCGTGAGAACAATATAAGTAACTCTAACTAGTGGGAACGAATTTATTAGTCGTCCAAACGAGATAACTCGTGGGTGTGAAGGAGATCATTAAATCGTGGTAACAACATACCGGTTATCAATAAATCAGAATACAATTAGTCTGAAACCATTTAAATGCAAATCTGTGAGATTTATATCGTCCAAAATTATACCGGCATCAGCCATTTCGAAACATGCGTCAAACAGCATGTATTTTCATTGCTTACATAGGTCGTTACCACGAGTTAGTTATGTCGTTTCAACGAATAAGTAAAGGCGTTTCGACGAGTTCCAAAGTCGGTCCAAAGAGGTAGATATGTCGTTACCACGGCTTACTAACTTGGTCCTGATAGTTACTCATTAAGTCGTATGGACGAATTAATAAGAAACGAGTTACTTTGTCGTGGAAACAACAAAAGAAAAAACACAAGCACATGTCTCATCTTTTCCACGGTGCCACGCTTACATATATATATCAATATGCATTGCGATTTGATTCCACAATAATCTTTATATACAATTATATTTTAACTGTGTTCTCCGTGGGTTTCTTATTGCATTCATTTGGAAACTGATTTAAATGAACTTCGTTCTGGGAAAACTGAGCTTAATGCATGTGTGTAAAGTGTCGTCCCGGATAAGCCTGTGCAGTCCGCGCAGGCTTACCAGGAACGATACTTTCCGCTTTTATGGTATTTGTTGTTTAAGGAAAGTATGTTCTTAACACAATTCCAATTTAAACGGAAAGTGTTGTCGCTGATTAGCCTGTGCGGACGGCACAGGCTAATCTGGGACGACACTTTACGCACGTTCATTAAATCCAGTTTTCCCAGAGCGATTCTAAAATAAACCCGCTGTCAAGTGCGGTTTTGAAGCCCTACAACTCACAAATGTATTCTCCAAGAGTACTGAAGATCATGGAGACATAGTCGTCAGTTTTCAGTCCACTGCATTTGCACGTCTGCCCACCTATCATAGAAATACAAAATTTCACTTAAAGCAATTGTTCAGTTTAGCGATGTCTTATTCATGTATTATTTTTCACTTATTACTATCCTTTACTGTATATGTTATCGGTATGATTATAATCATTATTTTTTATTTATGTTTAATAATAATAATGATTATAAGAACGTGCATCGCGTGTTGTTGCATATTGATTATCGCATCATACAGCTCAATATAGACTGTTTACAGCCCTGCATTATCATTTTTATAGAGATAACTCTCTCCCACTTCTTGTACTGTACTTATACTAAACAGAGTTACGTTTTCTTATCTGCTTAAAATGCAGCCAGAAGAGAAAAGGAGCTTTGATATGGTAATGCAAGGCATCTCAAGAAGTAATTGTGAAATTAGAAAAGAAAAGAAAATTATCAGTCTGTTGACAGACTAGGCTCAATATGCAACAACACGCGATGCACGTTCTTACCTGCGGTCTTGGCGTTGTGCAGTTGAAGTATCTCAGCGCTGGCCAGAACCATTCCATAATAAGTGAGGGCAGTCCCGAACCACAGGACCCACAGTTGTAGCGTCGTACGGAGGTAAGAGCGGGAAAACAGGAGCTTCGGGTGCCCTCTTTGGTCCTGGGAAAAGGAGCGGAATGCGTGTCTAACTAATGATAGCCAACCGCCGAGACCCATTTACTGCGACAAGAGATGGTTATTGGTTTCGAGTGTGGGGAAACTCGGGAAAATTAAAACGATCTGTGTATACATGTGTTAACCATGCTTAAACTCGGCATGCATTTTACACATGGATATAGGTTACTCAGTAGCTCAGTTACTCAGTACTAGTAGTTATCCTTAAATAAAATAATTATGGCTTGATAATATTACCAAGTCTCAAACATATTTCATTGAAATATTTCACCACGTGTTGCACTCTCTTTTTATGGCTTAACATTCAGTTACCTATTATTATTTACTGCAGGTAATTACTTTGAGCTTCTGAATTCATAGAAAGGAATTGACAACCCACCGTTTGAAATATGGTTTAATGGCAACAGTCATCAACTCATAACAATACTTGTCATCCGTTTTACTGCACGATAAAAACAAGAAAAACTCAGAAAACGATTCTGACAACCACATTCAACTACAATTCTATGCTTTGGATTGACCATTCTAAAAGGTGACCATAGAAGCCTTGTCATGTGAAAATGGGTCTTAAGTAATATGCGGCCAGTGTAGCTCCAGACCAGCCTGCTCATGCGCAGTCTGGTCATGAACTACCCTGTCCGCTAATGAGACCACGAAACTTTGCTTGACTTTTCAGCGAACAGCGTAGCTCCTGACCAGGCTGCGCGTTTGCGTAGGCTGGTCTGGAGATACGCTGGTCGCGTATGGCACAGGACCAATTTCTGCATGCCGATTCTCATGCACGCTTTTTCCATTTGCTTTGTCGTGTGCTTTTGTCAAATGTACATAAGTGCCAGTTAACCCATGTATGCCTAGTGGACTCTCCCATCCTTCTAAATTGGATCAATTTATTTCCCAAATTAGGGATGTCTAGTATATTTATTTCTATATTTAGAATATTTCTTACAGGAATTCCTTTAAGCAAACAGCGCATACCCAGATGAGACGCCGCATCATGCGGCGTCTCATCTGTGTCTACGCTGTTTGCCAAGGACTTTTTTCTAGACGCTAGGCATAAATGGGTTAATAAAATATCTCAAAGTGATGATAAGATTAATCTCCATTATGAAACTGGGCTTTCACTTTTTAATAAATATAAGACACTGACCTGCATTTCCTCAGCCAGTTCACCCTCTGGAAGTTGCGTTTTGTTGATCTTGGCGATGGACTGCAGTATCCTGAACGCCTCCTCCTTGCGTCCAGCGCCCACCAGGTACCGGGCCGACATCGGCAGGTACTGAGCCGAACATAAGACCGAATGAAAACAAGCGCTATAGGTCTACCCGTGGAATGAAGGAAACTTGCCGGTAATAGTAAGTGCTCAGAAAATACATAATAGTTTAGATACTCAAATGATACTCACACTAAAACCGAAGATAAAAAAATATTACTGATACCAATACCCACTACCAATATAATTAATTGGATCGTATGGCCAACGGCCCAAAATACATTTTAATCTTCTGATATACAAGTGATGTCAATTATATATAGAAACATGTAAACATAGAAATTATTGCATCCATGCATGCTTAACGGATTTACATTATCGCATAAATTATTTATTGTTTGTGATAAAACAATATTATATTTACGAAAAAAGTCGACATCTTATTTCACACACGTACCAACTAACATATTCTATTTAAAATGCGTCAGTTTCCATGACGTCCATTTCCTGAACATATATAATATAGTTTAGCATGAATTCCGAATTTGAATGTGGATTAACAGTGGGTTTACGACGATGACAAGCCATATGTTTGTGAACTGTTAGTGCATGGCTTCGAATAAATACGTGAATGTCCCTGTTACGCGTGTTGTTATTACCCGGAAGAGGACGATGATGGCGAAGCAGGGGATAGAGGACAGAGCGAGGAGCCACCTCCAGCCAAGCCGCGGGATCACGATGGCAGACAGGGTGATCTCGAACATCGTGCCCGTGGCCAAGCACACCTGCGGACACCGACAAAATACAATAGAATACTAGTGGTCTTAATATGAATACGAATGGGCCTCGCTCTGGGAAAACGTGGCTGAATGCATGTGCCTTAAGTGTCGTCCCAGATTAATCATGGACAACACTTTCCGCCTTAACATGATTTTCGCTAAGAAGAGACTTTCTTTAAACAAAAAATACCAAAAAAAGAGGAAAGTGTCGTCCTTGATTAGTCTTTGCGGTCTGCACTTGCTAATCTGGGACGACGCTTAACGCACGTGCATTAAGCCCAGTTTACCCAGAGCGAAGCTCTGATATGTTTGGAGTTCTGAAAAGTTTATTCATAGATGTTTACTTTCCGTTTCAACATGCGATAATCAATGTAAGGCTTGATTCAGTGCTGGGAGCATGGGTGACACGTCTTTAACTGTTAATAAATTGTTCACAACCAATTTCGCTTCGCGGTAAAGCTTGTGAGAAAAATCAATGAAACAATGTCAACTGATGAATGTTTCCTTTGAAAGAAACACGAGGGTTTATTTTGCTAGGAATTATTGACCGTTTGTTGGAAATGTTCGAAACATATTGGTTTACAACATTAAAAGTTAGCAGCTTTCTCAACAAGGATTCTTTTCCCAATAACGTATAAGACCGTATTATAATAACCTTCTGCAAGGCCAGACTTATAATAAAAATGGGACACGCCGGACAGTGATATTTTATTCCATTTTCTTGAAATATGAATTCTTAAGTTTAAGGACAACGAAATTTAACCCACCGATCCAAATATAAGAATTTTGGCCCTGTACTTCTGTGGAAGATATTCAGTTAGTAGTGTGAACCTAAAATAATAGAAGGAGAAAACAAATACAAAAAGCAAAGGCATTTATGTTCGAATGTCTTACTAGGCAGATAAACTACGTCGTTTTCGAATCAGTCCAATATTTTAAAATATAAGTCAGAGAAATCTCTTTATTACCGGTAATACGACTTTAAATATAATCTTATTAACCTGTTTCTATCTGAAACCTAAATGGCTTCTTCACATGAAATGAGAACAGAAATAACAACGTCGTAAGTATGAACGTACTGTAGTATCAACAGGTAACGTATGCCACATAATTAAATAAATTATTCCTAAGGCCAGAGTTTTTTAATAAAATGATTTTCGGACCCGCCGACTCTAATTTTTGACGAAACCAAAAAAAAAAAAAATTGAATCTCGATTTTTTTTCGGATGCCAAAAGGTGGCTTTTAAACACGAAATGGGTGCCGGGTTTAAGAAAAAGTTCAATTGTGCAGGAATTTACCAAAAGCTACGCCATAATTGTTTGTTCAAGAACGCTACAACGCTTTCAACAGCAAAGTCTGCTAACTCCATTCTATACATAGATGGTGACGTCACTACGTTATTGTCAATAAGACCGGTGTGTACACAATGCTGCTAACTCAATAATTATGCAACCTTCAAATAAAATCCTGAACAAAATCGATTTGTAAGTAAATATTTTATTATTTCTTTACAATTTTATCAAATTGATAGTATTAAAATGACTAAATATTATTATGAAAGCAATACGAAAAGAACGATTTAAATTTAACAGTCGTAAACAGGTGCCCGAAATGCGAAACCCATTTACGCCTATCAACTTTAAATCTTCAATATTTGACGCACAAATACGGTCATATTTTAAAGAATAAAATTGTATGTGTTGTTTAATGCAGTTGTAGAGAAGAATTTGTGCATATAATACGTGTATTTTCGTTATTTTTAATGAGTACGAAACTTCGGTTTTGTTACGGACTAGTTCGTACCAAAAGTTCAAAAATCGCAAAATCAACAGTTTTTAAAACGATTTCAAAACATGAATGTCCAAATAAAATAAATTAATTATTTGAAATCGTTTATTTTTATTTTTCAGGTTAAAAATGAGCAGTTGTATCTAAAATTACGAACCGTTATTTCATTCTCATGCATTGCTCACTATGTATGATAATCTGGTGTTTTTTGTAATTGATTAACTTTTCCCACATTCTCGTAGTCAATATATTTATATATGCTCATTCTGAATACCCCCACCCTCGCTGGATAATATGTGCTGTTGTTGCTAAATTATCGGAAGTCAAAATATTGTTATAAAAATTGTACTTTGTTATATTGCCCTTATTGTATATGTTATATACTTGGGTGAAAATAAAAGTTCTGTTCTGTTCTGTTCTGTTCTAAAATGAAATTCCCTGGTCCAACAAGGCACTGTGGCATCCGCTGTGAAAATTGCAAAAACTTGACTCTTTTAACAATGGGTTAGTGATACAAATAAACTAATTTTGCAAGAAAGAAAAGCAGGGGTGTTCAGTGTTCATTCTGGGCAACGCCATTGCGGGATTCCCGCATCGAAATATTAATGGGCGCAATCTAAATAATATCAGTGGGCCAGTCGGGCGAATACATAATAAAATTGGCGCATTAAAAAATAAAATCAATGGGAGATTTAATTTTCAAAAACAAAGCGATAGAATCGTACTGCGAATTCTAAACACGGGTCTGCTGAGTAGGTGGAAAATAACCGTTGCTTGGCTACCGCGGGCGCATGGTGTGGAATCCTGCACTTTCATTGGTTGATAGAGGTCAAATGTCTGAAAACTGTGTCTACGTCATCAGAAAGTGTTGAAAACGTTTGTCAGCATATTTAGTTGCGATTTTCCAACGTTTTAAGAAAAAAGTGTTTAAACATGTCAAAGCAGAAAGGAGAGAAGCGAGGGACGAACTCTCCTACATTTTTTAAACAAAAAAAACAAGGGAAAGTGAAAGAACTTCTGATCAGGAAGGTGGCAAAACAGCAGATGCTTCGGCCAAAGCGAGTAGGCCTTCATCGTCTGCTGGTTCAAGCGAACAATTGTTGAAACCTTCGAAAAAGATACATGATCATAAATTCGAGAAAGGTTGGGTAGAGAAAATTTACGTGGTTGTCAAACGATGACAAAAATAATTTCATGTTTTGTGACATTCGTAAAAGCATAGTCAAAGTAACACATTTGTTAACGGCTTTTCGGATTTTCGGACAAGTTCTCTGAATAGACATGCAGCTGGTAGTGATCATAAATCCTGCATCCTACACAATCTTTAAATGGCCCACTAAATTAATGGCTGATGGGTCATTGCCCAACCAGCAATCTGGCCCAGAATGAACACTGAGTGACAGTGTTTGTATGGCCTATCAGAGAGGATACTGTAGAGAGAAAGTTCATTCTTAATGTTTTCGACCTGCCAGAGTGCATTACCTCAGGACTCCATTGTGTTTTTTCCAAATTATGAACATTATGACATATTGTTCAATCTCTGGAAGAAATTGTTCTTTTAAACAACACATGTATTGCAAGTAACATTACTGTTGTTTAATACATTTAAGAGCAAAAGGGTTTTATTATGCTGTTTGTATTTGTCTGCGGTATTGATTTTTACTGGACAATACACTATTAAATGTTTCTTTTAAACCTCAATATCTTATTTGTTGTTTGTTGAGATAAGGTATTTTTAATGCCAAAAATGGATTCCTTCTGAAAAAAATACATTGAGATGGCAAGTTTCAACCAAATGAGACAATTAAAACAAAAAAATAAATTCAAATGAAAGCAAACAAAGTTATTTTGTTCCACGCACGAAAAACGCACAGGTACTATGGTTAAAATGCTCAGCAAAAAAAAATCACCAAAAAGTTAATTTTGGACAAGTGAAAAAACTGCATAACATTTGAACCAATTAAGATATTTTTAAAATTCAAACTGATTTAAAAACTGCAAATCAAGACCTGCAAATCAAGACCTACAGTCTGATTATAATCATTTAGCAAATCAACATGTTTGAAACAAATCACTGCGGTTGCTTACTAAAAAGAACTTCATACCATAACATCTTTTAAGTGAGTGCATATTTGGTCACCCATCTTTTTTTTTCCGTCCTCCTACCCGACACTTTTAGAAAAAAAATCCGAAAATCTTTTTATCAAAAAACTCTGGCCTAAGAGAGTCACACAAGTCGACTTGTCTATGCAAGATTTCCATTACTTATTATGAATGGTTTAAGACTGAATTAAACTAATAACCTACCAACATGCAACATTTTTGTATTTTCATTTTGTATACTATACGGATAATTCCACAACAAGATTTATATTTCGTCCAGTGATGTGTAAAGCATACACCCATTCCCACATATATATAATTAGATTCAATGGTGAATGCATGTAAAGAAAAGATCGTCAGTTTCAAATGTTCGCTATTATAATTTGCAGAGTAAATTTTGCCAGTGTTCATACCAAAATAATGAGAAACTAAGACAACTTAGTTTTGTTCAAATACTCTGTTTTGATACGTCATTAAAAGATTAAAACCTAAATAAGTATTATTATATTTCATATGGGCCAGTGTAGCTCCCGACCTGACTGCGGGAATTCGTAGACTGATCTGGAGCTACGCTGGCCGCATATGATATAGGACCCATTTTCGCCTGACGCGATTCATATAGGCATTCACGTACCCATGCGGCATGCCAGCCATCCCCGCACCCACAAGTCCCCGCAGCAGAAGAATCCAGAAATAGGACGGACTGAATGACGTCAGCAGACCGAAGTACCAAACGACAACCGACGCAAGCATTAGATTCTGAAAAGAGCAAAGGTACATTTATGATTTCTTTGCCTTTGGATTGTAAAGAGTTCTCCTTTGTAAAGAAATAACCTTTCTTCAATAACAACAGTAGTGATATGTGTTGAAGTAACATAATAGTAATGCTGCAACTGAATAGTAGCCTTTTTTAAAGACGTCACGTGTTTGCATTCAAATGTATATCTTCTATTTCGCACATTAAGTTAGTCTTTGTAATAAAATTAAACAGTTTGCATACAGAAACGTTGTACAATGACATGGGCCACGCTCTGGGAAAACCGGGCTTAATGCATGTTCGTAAAGTATCGTAACAGATTAGCCCGTGCATTCCGCACAGGCTAATCAGGTATGAAACTTTCCGCTATTATTGAATTGTTCGTTTAAAGGAAGTCACTTCTAAACGAAAATCTCTTATAGGCGGAAAGCGTCGTTTCTGATTAGAATGTGCGGACTGCTGTTACTCTGGCTTCTCACGAACGCGCTCACATTTCGCCGGCCATATCTGTCGGCCAGTATTCCCCAAAACGACGACGTTGTCCCCATCCCTATGAACACGACCTGTAAAACATATTTGGGCATTTAACTAGTTGAAGTCACTGGTAAGTATTCAGCTATTTGCATGAGCTTTAGTTAATAAGAAGTTTTATTTGGTAATTATTTTTTTCCGATTTGTTTGGAAAGTTCAATATATAGGAGCCTCGCTCTGGGAAAACAGGGCTTAATACATGTGCGTAAAGTGTCGTTCCAGATCAGCCTGTGCAGTTCGCACATGCAAATGAGGGACGACACTTTCCGCCTAAACTGGATTTTCATTTAGAATAGACTTCTGTAAACGTACAATTCCATAAAAGTGGAAAGTATCGTTCATGATTAGCCTGTGCGTACTGCACAGGTTAATCTTAGATGACCCTTTTCGCACATGCATTAAGCCCAGTTTTCCCAGAACGACGCTCATCTGAGGAGCAATCAACTACAGGTTTTTAACTTTCAGTAGAGTACCGCAGTAAGGTCGAAACTTCTAAATGTATTAGAATCAATTTAAAAACGTATATATTCCACAGTGGACATCATGACAAAGGGCCATAAATCTGCTTAAATTTCCCACAGCCCACATTCATTCCTACACGATTACTATCATACAAGTTCTTCAAAGTCGAGTACACATAATTTCGGGGACTAAATATTACAAATGGAAAACATAAAAAGGGCCATATATCTACCAAAATTGGTCGCAGCCAAACTTCCTTCCTTTACGATCACTTACCTATTAAGATCATTTCGTTTTCAGACTTTGAGCGAATTTCCCCCAGCTTTCATTATAATTGAGTATACAAAATTTCGGTACGTACGAATTGATTGATGCTTAATGCCTCCCACTAAGTGGAGGAACAAAATTCAATACAAACGAAATCAATGTGGACAAAAGCGACATAAGTTTCCAGAAGACGGTACCGTTTTACTAAGCAACTTACGCAAATCTTACGCACATATTTTAAAATAATTGAATTTCATTTATTTTAGATTGATGCATATTAAATTTTACTTGCAATGTAACATTATATTTTTAATTTCATTAAAACATACCATATGTCAATGTAGCAAGAATTTGAAGGAACTATACTGAATTTAAATTATGTGCGTAAGTCTACGAATTGCGTAAGTAGTTTAGTAAAACGAAACCCAGCTGTGTGCTGTGTGCTATGGTACCGTTGTGATGAGCGCCACCTGCGTCTGTGACAGCCCCCACTGACAGCGCAGCTCGGGCGACAGGACCGCCAGCAACATCATCTCGCACGCGTCCGCCATCTACAAACAGCAGAACAGCTTACACATGTCGAACAAAATTAGTTTTTTTTCGGTTTCCCGAGTTTTTCAGATTTCGTTCTTGTTTAATTCGTTTAATTTTCTGCGTTTTGACCTTTTTTAATTGAAATCAAATCCCCATATCTACTTACATGTGTTTGGACATGTTTCATAAAAAGTTGCTTCCTTGCGCTTATGAATAGGAATCTTTACGAGTTTGTTATATAATAATGAGCAGCGCTCTTGGAGAACCGGGTTTAATGCATAAATTGTCGTCCCAGATTAGCCTGTGCAGTCCGCACAGGCTTATCAATGACGACACTTTCCCACTTTCCGCTTTTATGGAATTCTTTGTTTAACCCATTTATGCCTAGCGTCTAGAAAAAAGGCCTTGGCAAACAGCGTAGACCCAGATGAGACGCCTGCTGTTTGCTTAAAGGAATTTCTGTAAAAAAATATTCTAAAAATAGAAATAAATATACCAAACATCCCTAATTTTGGAAATGAATTGATCCAATTTAGAAGGATGTGAGAGTCCACTAGGCATAAATGGGTTAAAGGAAGTCTCTCCTTAACGAAAATCCAGTATAGGCGGAAATTGTCGTCCCTGATTAGCCCGGTTTTCCCAGAGCGCGGCTCACACTTAATAGGTACAACGTTAAGTTTTACAACATATCCCTGAGATGTGTTACTTAGGACAGGCTGGTAAAACCTGATTAGACCTTACCGGTTAGCAATACTAATAGTGTCTCGATTACATTTAAACTATTTCAAAATAACCGCAGACCATTAGGTAAACTTACAAGAATAAACGAAGTACTTGTAGTACCATATTCATATATTGAACGTCGCATTTCAATTGTCGTTGTTATTACATGTTTAATGGTTTACATTACCGGAATTTGTAGGGGTTGGATTTATGCTATAAACGTATTCATGCATTTATATTTTACAAACAGAATTTTAGAAGGTGTTAACGATTATCAATTCATTTAACAGCTTGTATCTCGAATGGTGGCACAATAATTTTTTGTATACGCATTCCTTATAACACGACAAACAAACGACATGATTATTTACACTACACTGCAATACGTACAGAAAAGAGCCCCGTAATGGCCCATAGACGGAACTGGAACCAGCCGACCCCCAGCACCTCCACTGCCTCCTCCACCGTGAACTTCCGGTCAGCATCGCACGAGGAGCGCCTTCTCTCGCATGGCAACCGCGTCCTTATGTCTACATTGCCGTCCTCGAAAAACCGCTCCTGTGTGTCTACAATACAATTAAGTAGCGCGCCATAAGCAATACAGCTTCATCCGTTCGGTTTCAGTGTGGACGGTCGCAGATCAATATGCGTGACACTATTATTTTTGATTTAATTCTATTGACATGGACACGTAATGCTTGTATTTGTGTCGCGCATCATGATGTAGAAAATACAACATCAAAATTAATTTAATATAATATACATTATTAAATGCATTGAGTTGTCATGACATTAAATGAATGAACGATAATTCTTATTGTTTAGTTTATTGTATCCTGAAGCGATTTTTACAAAACCTTTTCTTTTCCAAACACCGTCTTACATGTAAATAAAGCGTTTGCGGTCAGACGTTAAGCATCACCAACCGAAACAGTGAAATCAAATAATAGTTATAGTATAAAACCATGGAATACTCGAAACCTGCGATAACTCGAGCATCGAGGTCAGTCCCGTGCTACATCGAGTTATCGCAGTTTTACTGTATATTCAATTAAATTTATGATTTAAAGCGTGCCTTTATTACTTACTGGTGAAGAATATTCTACCGTCAGCAAGACTAAAATCCGTTTGTAAATAAACGTCATATTAATGTGAAGGATGCAGCTCAGATTGAAAGCTCGACCAGAAGTGTACACTACACTAGCTAGCTAGCGATATGATCGATATCCGTTTAGAAAGCATAGATGGATGTCGCAAATTTAGGAGAGGCAACCACGGCAATTATTGATGGAATGAATAAAGGTAAGCACAAACACGAAACTTTTGGATGAGGGATATACTTTAAAATTAGTAATCAATAATACAAAAAATAAAGCATATTTAGTGAACTTCTTTTACGTTTTATTTAAAAAATGCTTTAGTGAGGCTGAGTATAATAAATTAAATAATCTTACAAATGTCGCCATGCAAACATTACGTAACATTTAGACCGGTGTATTTATCAACGACACGTCCCTTAAATATTTTTATAAGTGGTTGCGGATATAATCCACTTATGTACCCTAACCGTTCCTGATTCACCGAACCAAGGAAGATAAATGCGATTACTTTAAAATAGATCGCAGACGGTAGTATCATATTCATACTGCAGAAAACTGTATGTCAACTAGAACTTAAATTATACGGATAGGGGATTTAGATTGGGCGACAGGGGTGTATGCGCCCTCCTCCACCCCCCCCCCCCCCGCCTAAAAATTGTAACTTAAACATTCACTTCATAGCCAACGGCGTGCTTTTTAACCAGTGTATTGTTCAGATCGAGCGATCACTTTCAGGAATCTATCCAAACGTAATTACAAGTATGAAAAAACTATTTTAGTCTTTGATATCACTGCTCAGATATAAGTGTCTTGTTTATTTGAGAATAAGTTCCAATAATACTGTTACGTAATCGATATTACGTATTTGCTGCAGCGATATCAAAATGGCAAATAATTGCAGCAACGTGTAATTTGTACAAATTCACGCGTAACTGTGCAAATATGCTTATAATAATTGCACGTATGTACTTTGTATTATATAGAAATTACAGACAATATATTTAATTTACTGAAAACATTGTTAAGAGATGTAACATTTTCCTGTCTGCAACAGTTTTAAAGCTTTTGTTTGTTGATAATGCTAACGGTGGTGGTGGTAGTGTTAGTGGTGGTTGTGTTTGTGGTGATGGTGGTGGTGGTGGAAGTGGTGGTGGTGGTGGCGGCGGCGGCGGCTGTGGTGGTCGTGGTGGTCGTCGTGATGGTGGTGGTGATGGTGGTAGTGGTGGTGGTGGTGGTGGTGGTGGTGGTGGTGGTGGTGGTGGAGGAGGAGGAGGAGGAGGTGGTGGTGCGGCGGCGCTGGCGATGGCGGCGGCGGTGGTGGTGGTAGTGGTGGAGGAGGAAGTGGTGGTGGTGGTAGTTGTGGTATAATTATAATGGTGATAGCGAATGTTAACAATGGTTTCAGATGAACGTGTATGTGACATATTCGTTTATGATTGTTCTACAGATGAGATTGTTCTTCAGATGAGACGCCGCATGATGCGGCGTTTCATCAGGGTCTGCGCTATTTGCTTAAAGGAATTTCTAAAAGAAATATTCTAAATATAGAAATAAGTATACTAGACATCCCTAATTTTGGAAATAAATTGATCCAATTTAGAAGGATGGGAGAGTCCACCAGGCATAAATGGGTTAAAGTTTCGTCCCAGATTAGCAGTCCGCACAGGCTATTCAAGGGCCACGCTTCCCGCTTGAATTGGAATTTCGCTAAGAAGATTCTTCCTTTAAATGAAAAAAAGAATAAAAGAAGAAAGTGTCGTCCTTGATTAGCATGTGCGGACTGCACAGGCTAATATGGGACGACACTTGACGCACACGCATTAAGCCTGGTTTTCCCAATGTGAGGCTCAAATGGACGTGTATCCTGCTCACGGTACTCTTAATAACAGCTCTAACCTTCTTTTTGATCACGAAGCATGATTGAAAAATAGTTTTGAAATGCGGGTTGTAGGCAATTTTCGAGACTGTCAAGAGGGGCTGCAAATGAGTGGACAAAAAACGCAAGACTTGGTTTACGATGTGTTAATCCATTACAAAAACTAGGAATTGTTTGGATGATGAACATGGCTGTCTTGTAACATCGTTCACTCTCAGTTATGTTTGATGGACCTTCGTGTAAATAGGCGTGGCAAAAAAATCGCGTTTCGTATCGTCAATAATGAATAGTCAGTACCAAATATGGAATATATAGAATAATTAACGATGCTGTTATAGTTCTACAAAAACTTAAGAAGACAGGTGTTATAGTATTGACTAGACCTGTCTTCAAAAGAATACAAAATAATACTTGCTTAAAATATGGAATCCAGAACTACAATCGTGCTTACCCTCGACGGTACAGAGTTTGGTGTATTTAACAGACATGTATACCGGCGTCTAATCCATTTTACGTCAGAAAAAACGTTACGCCACGTAGATGAATAGCACACTCACGACATGAACACATGTGGTTTTCATTCACATGTTATTTTCTATCTAGGAGATAGGCTATAGTACATCGTGTGAACAGGATGTGACACGTAGTGGGTTTATAAAGAGCTACACGGTTAAAAGTATACCAAACAGCTGTTCAACTCATGTGTAACAATGTTTTAAAACAACAGCAGTGTTAGTGTGACGTTTTGTTAAAAAATATCTACCAGCCCGATATTCACCAATAGTTTACAAGCGAAGGTAGAAAATCAAACCTTTATAATAAATTGGTGCATAGGCGAATTAACAAATATTGTTCGATACTTAACGCAATTCGTTCCTGAATTTCTTGTGCGGACTTCACAGACTAATCTGGAATTCATTAAGCCCGGTTTTCCGGGAGCTCGGCTCAACTTTATAACAGTAGTATCGGTTTCTTATCCTAAGGGACGACTACTTTATGTACAAATACATTTACATTGTTATTGTATGGATTGTTTTCAATTAAGAAAATGGTCAACATTCAGAAATTTAAACGACATAAAAAAAACATAAATCTGAGAAATTTTATTAAATGGTCTAAGCTAGTAGCATTTTTGTGGCAGATTGGGAAACCGAAAAAGTATTTTGTTCAATATCTGTGAGGTGTTTTCCTGTGTATAGATGGCGGACGCGTGCGAGATGATGTTGCTGACGGTCCTGTCGCCCGAGCTGCACTGTCAGTGGGGGCTGTCACAGACCGATGTATGTACAACGGTACCATTGCACCATCGCACACAGCTTACCTTTTGGTACGTCCCTACATTTTGTATACTCAGAGTGGGTAATCACGTGATAGATAAGATGGCGACGTCCATACCGAGGCAGTTATTTTTCGCCGTTTTATACCCTTTATTACTTCTGTTTATTTTTTAAATGACGCTCACTTTCCAGCCATATCAGTAAAAAGATGATTAGCGTTTACTTCGTATTTTAATTCGCTTTATATCTCGACTTTACTCGGTGCAAATGTTTTAAGTGGAGCCCTCCCTAATTAGGTAATCCCGCTAAGAAATTTTGCACCGAGTAAAGTCGAGATATAGAGTGAATATTACTTCAAAATAAAAGTCAGTAACGTTCTTTCTAATATGGCTGGAAAGTGAGCGGAATAGAAAATAATAATACAATAAGTAAAGGGTATAAAACGACGAAAAATACCTGCCTCGGCATGGACGTCGCCATCTTGTTTGTTACGTGATTACCCCCTCTGATACTCAACTCCTCTACCCGCTTGATGTATTTCGCTCAAAGTATGGAAAAGAAATTATCTCAATGTGTAGGTGACCGGAAAGGATGGAATTTTGGATGGAACAAGTTATGGTAGAAATGAAGCTCTTTTTATGTATTCCATTAGTTTTATGGAATAAGTCCCCGAAATGGTGTGAACTTGACTTCTACGCAACTGTTGGATTTCCCTAAAATTTGAAGAACATTTGAAGAACTAGGGTGCTAGAAATCGTATAGGAATGAAAGTGGGCTGCGATTAATTTTTACAGATTTATGGCCCTTTATCATGTTTTACTACTGTGAAGTATACACGTCTTTAAATCGATTTTAATTCATTGAGTATTTTCGACCTTACTGCGATACTTTACAGAAAGGTATAAGCGTCTAGGTGATTTCTCTAAAGATGACCCTCGCTATGAGGATACGGGACTTAATGCATGTGCGTAAAGTATCGTCCCAGATAAGCCTGTGCACACTGTGCGAACATGCATTACGCCCTGTTTTCCCATGGCGAGGCTCAGATAAATTTCACTTTCCCTAAGAAATCGGAAAAAATACACCTATTATCTATAGCTAATTCAAACATTTGAATATTTACCAATGACTTCAACTACTTAAATGCCCGAACATGTTTTACAGGTGGTGTTCATAGGGATAGGGACAATGTCGCTGTTCTGGGGAATACTGGCCGACATATGATGCCGGCGAAACGTAAGCGCGTTCGTGAGAGTCCAGAGTAACAGTGTTACTATGGGCCGTGCTCTGCGAAAACCGGGCTAAATGCATGTGCGTAAAGTATCTTACCAGATAAGCATGTGTTGTATGCACAGGCTAATAAGGGACGACACTTTCCGCTTTTATGGAATTTTTCGTTTAAAGGAAGTCTCTTTTAAACAAAAATCCAGTCTCGGCGGAAAGTGTCGTCCCTGATTAGCCTGTGCGGACCACACATGCATTAAGTCCCGTTTTCCTAGAGCGCGGCTAAAATCTAAATGCCATACTCACCTATTCCTTCGACCCCTTGTTGAGAAGAATGGTCCGGGCCTAACAGAACTGCTCGCGATTCAGACCCAGCTTGTTGTCATAGCCGTCAGTGCTCACCTTCATTCTATGGAAACAAATCCTCTATGATACAGACCAAGTACCTTGAAGTACATTGCAGGTATGTAGCGTAAAAAAATTGCTATTTTAATTCAAATGTTAGTCAATAAAAACTGAAAAACTGGCTAAAAATAAAATGTGACCTTTATTTGCCTTAAATTTTAAATAGCAGCAATACCAACTAATGGCATCATTTAATATATTGAGGACAATCTTTTTTAAACACAAACACAATTAAATTCTATGACTTACAAACAAAGTTGTCATATAAGATATAACATCCTGAAAAAAATGGTAACTTGTTAGTCCTTAAAGGGTTCGTGTAAATTGAAAAATTGGAAATACCCAATTCCTACTAGTTAAAATGTATATTCCGAACAATATTGCTTACATGTAATAATTGTCGAGTAAAGGGAATTTTGACAGAAAGTTTTGACTCAGATGACAACTAGAAAAGTGTATTAATTAGTAAAGCAGTAGGTTTCATTTTAGTTTGTCTATCTACTAAATTTGTTACACGAAAATTATGTAAGTAATTCTTAATATAGCATGAATATGACTCCTGTAATTCAATAGCAAATAGCGTGTCCTGGCCCAGTTAGATTACTAAATTCACAAAAAATCAGAAAAAGGAAAACTTCTACACAAGTAAAATCTTAGAATCATCAAGGAAAGACAATAAAATGGTATTCAAACTGTCAAAAGATTGACATGGAAGACATACGCCAACAGAAAATAAATATCTTAATATATAAATAAGAACAGCAATATACTTTGACAAAATAATTAAATTGATACTTCTATATTAACAATATTTTTTTAAATAAAACATAACAATTAAAAAAATAGGATTAGTGATGTTAATAAAAAATCAGAAAAAAGGAAAACTTCTACACAAGTTAAATCTTAGAATCATCAAGGAAAGACAATAAATTGGTCTTCAAACTATCAAAAGATTGACATGGAAGACATAAGCCAACAGAAAATAAATATCTTAATATATAAATAAGAGTAGCAATATACTTTGACAAAATAAATAAATTGATACTTCTATATTAAAACTATTTTTTTTTTAAATAAAACATAACAATTACCAAAATAGGATTAGTGATGTTAATAAAAAATTACACAACTAGACTAAATAATTAAATTTCGACAAGTTTACCCACGGTGCCTATACCACGTGACTTTTACGGATATGTGTTGGGAGAATAAAGCGCGACCCAGTTAACATTTTAAATGATGTCTTTTTAAATATTTCACCATTTTAATGGGATAAAGTGGAGAGCCCGCTCATTCGTGAGAGTTTTCTATAGGTATCATTATCGTTTTAAACAAATAAGTATTTTTACAGTAAAGTGCAACCGCGCGTTTGAACGGTTAGAAAAATGTCGGATCAGTGTGGGGACTTCATATTACAAACGCGCGGATCAATTGGATCAATTAATTTCCAAAATTAGGGATGTCTAGTATATTTATTTCTATATTTAGAATATATCTTACAGAAATTCCTTTTTTAAAAGCAAACAGCCCAGACCCTGATGAGACACCGCATCATGCGGCGTCTCATCTGGGTCTACGCTGTTTGCCAAGGCCTTTTTTCTAGACGCTAGACATAAATGGGTTAGTTGCTGGGAATTATAGATATAATTTAAACTGCGTTCCAACTTTCGTAAGTCTAGTAAGTTAATAAGGTAGGAGAGCTCGGACATACTCCGGGTCCTCACATTATAATTGTTTTTTGATAACAAGGCTATAAACAGGTATTGCTTCAAGTCTGGTGATCTTCGAAAACTCGCAAAAATACTGGCTCGCTTGGATGAGCAGACGCTCAGTTGTTTAGCTCGATAAGGCTAGAAACATAGGAATTGACATGATCTGTCATTTCATACCACATAGGATCTGACATCAGCTGTCATTTCATACGAGATATAGGATATAACAGGAGCTGTCATTTCATACGATATATAGGATCTGACATAAGCTGTCATTTCATACCACAGGAATATACGATATGACATGCTTTGTCATTTCATACAATATAGGATCTTACATTAGCTGTCATTTTATACCATAGGATCTGAAATGAGTTGTCATTTCATACCATATAGGCTATGACGTAAGCTGTCATTTCATAACACATGTAGGATCTGAGATGAGTTGCCGTTTCATACCATATATAGGATCTGAAATGAGTTATCATTTCATACCATATAGGAAATGACAGTGAATGTTGGTTCGTTTTTATCACATGCTTTTAAATTAGCATTGAAAATTAATATTGACTGACAGTTTCTTTTATAACTGTGAAGTTGTTTACATCGCATGACAATGCTTGGCCTTGCAATGCCATTTCGTAATTGGTCAAACAAAAATCACTGTATGAAAACGATCAAAAGCTATATTTAACCTGTTTAAGATGAATATAATCGTAATCGATTTATTTCATAGAAAACAAGGTGTAGCATGTGATTAACGATTACGTGTGTATTTCACAGTTAATGAATTTGAAAGTATCAATTAATATTATGACACACTTGTTTTCTCGTGTTGTGTGACCATAAATATTCGACACAACGTTGAAATTTTAAGAACGCATACGAAGCGACATTGTAAGTCATCACGAAATCGCATTAATAAATTCATTTTACAAAAAAACTCAGCTGCCGCCCAGCAGATTGAAAACAATTACATCAGATGAATAGAGTACACAAAACAAGTTGAACAAGCACAATATCCGGAGTCAAACCAAGTACATGTAATTTGCATTATATTCATGAAAGAATACTGCAATTTATCCACTGGGACATGAGTTAAAAGTGTACTTCCGATGTACTTTTAACTTAAACTACTGGGGATCTCAACGTTAAGTGATCATTTTCTTATGTCATCTGTACATGCATTTCAAATATCATAGATGGCTTTTACCTGCCTTCCACTATACTCCCGAATGGTCACGAAAGCGAATATGGCGAAATCGGGATTTTTCGGGGGGGGGGGGATCTTAGATAGGGGCTTCTTCGTGTATAAAGAATTGGGCTGTTATTTAAAGCCCTCATATTTCAGGATTGGCCATCGTGTTAACCTTGGTTACCAGGCACAAGATTAACACCACGAACAACCGCACTCAGTAAAAATTCACCATTGCTGTTTTTATATAATATAAATTTGTTAGAGATGATTATTGTTTCCTATTATTAATGTACACTACGGTACTTTAAATTAAATGATTTTGTTGGTTCGTTCCGTTCCTGTAGTACAATCCTTTTCAATACCTGGGAATGCATTCCGTGTAAACCATACTTTTTATTTACACATGCGGTTTACTTGAGAGCACATTGAAATCAAATGTGCAAACAATTATGTAATTTATTAATCTACAAATAACAATTAAAATAAAACTATTTGATCGACCTCAATTTTTTTTCCGTACCTGCTACTGAATTAGATCAAACTGTACATGTTATTTCTTTTCCTCGTAACATGAATGCATCATTACCGCATTGAGAATAAATATGTGAATATTTACAGATTACAGTAAAATTACTGTATACCCGTCTAAATTATGGTCCCTTTAATTAGCGCACATCAACGCAATAAAAATATATGCATTGTTTTTTATGAAAACAGACAATAATCATTAATGCGACTAAAATTCCCTATGTATGTCCCTTGTTCCGTAAGGAGAAGGAAGTCAGATGACGATCGTAATGACACTGTTAACGCTTATTGTTTTCATCTAAGCAAGTTACCTACATATGGCAAATAAAGAGATAACTGCTATTAAGTCTCATTTTAAAGAAATAAAATGCCTAAATATACGCAGACGGTTAAACCCGTTCACAAAAATTTCACACAAATACAATAAAAACAACCAACAGTAATAATACGCGTTCAATATGAACAAAATAACTAAACTGTGCAGCGAATGAGAATTTATTTTTTATTTTTAATATAAACAAATTAAACAATAAAAACATAATTGGTTTTAATCAGTGTGTTTTGTACTCCCCATCTAGGTGGTTGAGTTACCACGATAATAGCAGTGGGAAATCCAGAGCCCGAAAATACATAGCAAGTTATAACTTCAAGGTATAAAGTTATAACTTACAGGTATAAAGTTGTTAATTAATAAAGGCCCAAAATATTGTATCGAAGTAATTTGTACCATAGTTTCCGTCATTTTTTATGGCCCATAACAAACAAGAGAGAAGCGTTAATTCTTATTCATTTTTCTGCCTAAAACAACCTAGACTAAAAGCCACTTTTTTAAGCCTTAATGACAAAATGAAAATAAAATAAAATAAAAACTATGTATATTTTCAATGTCTGCTCTCTATACGGTCTCAAATTATTTCAATGCATGTAACAAATCTGAATCGAACATTAAATTATGTTACATTTACATTCGCAAAATAACGCTTGTCAGGAAGTACTTTATGATACAAGACCGGAAAAAGCCGAATGCCGAGATGAGATGCGTACGTTTCCATGAAAGGGGAAATAATTCCTTGAATCAATATACTGGTGTGTGCAAAAAACTGATTTCCTTATTACTTACTTTGAAATACGAAGAGATTAACCATTTCTTTTAAGCACCTTAATTGACGGCCTAAACGTTAAGTTATCAAACCCAAGCAAATATCATCGTTGAGAGGATATGTTACTGATTAATAATCCACAAAAATCTTATTGTTTGAACAATCACAGTATTTTGCTTTTCAATTCAATTCCAATCCGAGTCAACGCTTCATATTATCATCGAATCGGAGCGATAGAGGCAGTGAGGGTTCAGTGAAAGTTGGATATCACGCGCTTTGGCCACTCACAGACTAACGGGATTGGTTTATTGAACATATGAATCGTTGCGTGCTGTAGTTTGATGTGTTGTTTGTGGACAGTTCATGCTTCACAAAAAATAATAATTTTTTTTTTTATTTTCAATTGAACTGAATTCAATTTGTGAAATGTGTCAGGATTATAAATCCACAGACTGGATTTTTACTATTAGCAAATAGATACTAAGACAACGACGCTTTTTGCAATTTTGTTTTCAAAGTACTAGTATTCGCTATACTATTGGTTCCAAAGAAAGCGGACACATTATTCAAGAGTACAGAATGCGATTCTGGGTGTATTTTTTCTACCTTTTGGTTGTCTGGGCTCTTGATAGTCTTGGCGATAATGATACACACACGGAATATGATTTGCACAAACGACTGTTCCAGCAATACAACTCGAACATAATTCCACGTAGTATGTCGTCATCGGACCCGTTTCACGTCGGCATAGAGCTCTACCTGATGTCAATCGATGAAATTAACGAGCTTCGACAAACTATCGCCATAACGGCATTTTTAGAAAGAACGTGGACAGACAGTTTGCTAATTTGGAAACCCTTGGAGTATTCTGATGTAACTTCAATAAATGTAAAGGTCAAAGACATATGGACTCCAGATATAGTTTTACGGAGAACGCTTGACAAACAGTCTGACTTTATAGACGCATATGGGCATGCGGTGATTTATTCTGATGGTCGAGTAATAATGTGGCCGTACGGAAGGTACACTGTTTCTTGTAAAAATATTTATTGGACAATTCCCGTTTGACGAGCAGACGTGTTTATTCGATTTTATGTCATGGGCTAATCCGAGTTCAAAGCTCGTTTTAAGCAGTAATTCAACGGAAATAACCACGGGTGCTTATTTTGAAAACGGCGAATGGACGCTTAAACCCGGAAATGTACACAACGAACGGAAGCCATACGGCGATGACACATGGGATCACGTGATCTTTACGTTCGAGTTACAGCGCAGATCACTGTTATTCGTGATGAACATAATGCTTCCGATAATATGCATTACGTTTCTAAACACGTTTTGTTTTATTTTTGCCGTCGGATGGCGGAGAGCGGATGACGTTCTGCCTTTCCCTATTCGTCACACTGGCCGTGTTCATGAGTATTGTCAACGGGTCCCTCCCAGAATCATCGGACGAGGTGTCGAAATTCGGCGTCTACATTTGTCTTCAACTGATCGGATGCGGCCTGTCGACCATTGCTACAATTTTGTCGCTGAAATGCTTTCAAGAAAGCGACCACACACCTGTACGTTCATGCGTCCGGTTGTTTGTAATGGCAATGTGCGTGCGAAAACGTTATCAAATACATGTACATCACTATCGTGCCGATAATGAAGTGAAAGCAAATCAGAATGGCGGCGAAATCATAACAGCGGCGGTTGATACGATCGACGACTGTGGAAAAAGTGATAAATGTATGTCCGATGGAATGGAATGGAATGATACATCATTTACCTCCGGTTACCTGGAAAATGGTTTCCTGTGCGTTGGACCGATTTTGTTTCATAGCTTCAATAGTTTGGCACGTAGTTCTATTAAGCGTTCTGTGCGCCGTCTTGGTTTCATAAAATTGGATTGAATCATAGCTGCAAGATTAGCTAGAATCCGACGGCTCTTATCTAAAACAGCATCATTGATAGAAAGATAAACAGACGATACCTTTTTATGAATTGTATTCGCTAACAATTTATTTATTACGTGGGTTTGTTATTAAACATTAGCAATTGACAACATTTATATGTAAATATGCCGTCCGATTTGTCATTGTTTATTGACCAATTAAAAACGTTTATTTGACATTGTGTCCACACGAGTAACTTCTCAACTAACATGTCTCCGTATGCGCTTTGTTAGGTGGGAAGCTTAATTTTCATTTTGCGACAACATGTGCATGAAACATTTTGAAAAGTCACCATAATTATTTATGTCGGTAAGTAGTAACTTTATATAAAAACTTAGTATGTGCTTTGAGTATTTATTTCATTTTTGTTTTAAAGACGCTGAATATGTAACTTTTCCAAATTTATTGATATCTTGGTAAAAAAAAGAATAAGCCACTGTTTCACAATCCACAAATTATGAATAAATCCATACACGAAAAATTGAATTGTTTAAAAAAGCGAAAACAAAACAAAATCAAGGAAAAGTATTGTATCAGAGACATTTTCCATTATTCGCTTTTGTTTCCTTTTGTATTGCCTCATTTAGGCGTTTGTGCTCCTGTTCTGCTGTCACCCTGTGTCTTGTCCCACAACTGTTCCATGCTGGAACACGACGGCATTGATATAATTTACATACAAAGTACAAAATACCGCGCAATGCAAACAAATACTGTAATACCAGTGGTGTAACAGTAATTTGGAAAGAAATTATAAATAAAAATAGTATGTTTTTATATTATACTAGCATGGCTGTTCCCCATAACCAAAGAGAACACCAATACATGTATGTTTTACATATGTTAAGCATTATTAACTGTGATCAGACAAACAATCTTGCAATATGCCTTTTCTAACATTAAGCCATGCATTGAAATTAAAGGCTTCCTAATGTGTCTTGTTTATATAATGATCATACTTTCTGGCAAGTACAAAACCTATACAAGCTTCAGTGCATCAGTACTCTGATAAACAATAAAAGGTGTTTTGATACTTTTTTGGGCTCTCTGTATAATTTGGTACTGACAAGCAAATGATTTGCATGAGAACAATGTATGTAATTAGACCTTTAATCCTTTCTGTATCTTTTATTGCATATAGGTGTGCATTTATCCTCATGACCATTGGCATAACCCTCCTTGACTACCTGTACGAGATCAACCAATATTACACTCTTAGTAGTGACTTCATGCGTTGTTTACATATCTTGGAGGTACCAAGTTTCTACAATTCTGCTCTTTTTCAACCTTTAAGCAATTCAATTAGTTATAGGATTATGCATGGTACTAAATGTAGTTTATTTGTTAATATTATATTTTGGTCCTTATTACTGTATAACTTTGTGTCCGAACAGAACTGGATACTTTTGATTGTAAGCTAATGTTTGTTTGCCAGAGAAACTTTACTTTCTTTTTTTTCCTATATTGCTTGGAATATTATTGGGTCTGAAACAGTGGGCATGTATTGGACCGCCAGTTACTTATTGTCGTTTGCACCTTTTACATTTTGTATTCAGTATTCCCGTGAATTTCACAATATCTCTCAGACTATTTAATATCGTACATTCAGTTTAATACCTTATGTTCTTTATACCTTGGCTTATTGGACAACTTTGTGTCCGAAAGAAAAAAGAGAGCCGGCGTATTGGGCGATGAACAAAATTCTGAAGTTCAAAGGTGAGTTTTTAGTTTAATTTCAGAAGCACTATTTTTGCAAGTAGTTTTGTTTAAACAATCCTCTATGCATTTATAAACTTAAGCAATTGACATTAATGCCATTAATTAAAGAAGATCTCTTGAAAAATACAAAATAATTTCCTCGCCCTTATGTACAATCGCCCACATGCGCTGCCAAAATATAGAAATTTAGTGTTTACAACTAAAGCGGTTAGTGCAATACTTTTTAATTGTTATTTGACTACATTTTATAAAGTTTTAATCGAAAGATGTAAGAATTTTTTTTATTAATAAGTACAAACATCGGAGTTATAAGAAAGTCGTTGTTTTCTTTGTTCTTCTTTTTCAGAAGACTAACCGTTACTAAAATTCGCACAAATATATTGTATCTAAATATATCAAACAGCAAGTCTGACACACAGTCTAAGATTTTTCATTTATATATGTCTTTGGTAAACGTTTTATGACAACGGTAGAAGGTGATTTCCATAGGCGAAAGTTATTAAAACTAAGCAAGATTTATTATGTTCGAATAAATTCTTACTTAGTCAAATTAATGGCTTATAGAAATTGGAAAATGAATGGTTGACAGTTTAGAAATAAATTTGAGTTTAATTCGCTATGTGTTGCGCAAGTTGCTGTAATATTGCTCAGCATTTTTGTGCAAATTAAAATCAATGCAATACTTTTAGTTAATTGTTTATACGTTATTCTTTAGAGAAATTGAATAGATTATTCATTCAAACCAGTATGATGTATTGTTTTTTTATTCGTCATAGTCTGTTGCATATTTCCCTGCAATAAAACATGCTTTAATTTATCCCTCATCGACTATACAATTCGAACCAAACAGACAGTGTTTTAATTTAAAAAGATAAATGTTATTTTGACCGAAATGTTTTTGATTTGATAAAGTCATTTTATCAAAGTTTTCGAATGAAAAACACACGCATATGGTGTGTTGCTGATATTGAAGTTATATATCAAGGTTAAAACATTTAAACCTCGTGAAAAAAGTTGTTATTGAGTTTCTGTTAAAGAAAAGTCAATCAAATTGATCGTTTATATTTACGTAGTTTGTGAGATAAAAATGAGACCTATCAAATTCATTTGAGCGACATTTTCAAATAATTATGTTCTGTAAAGGTGTGTTTAATAAGTAGTTTCTGAAATAATTATTTCATACAAGCATTAAATTTATTTTAGCACAAAACTTAAATAAGTTTCATCAATCCATGTATTAAACGAATCTCTGGGATGTTAAAAGAGTACAATGACATTATTAATTACACACTAGTTGGCATTGAACTGTTTAATTATACAGGAGTTGTCCATGTAATAAGCGTTCAAAGTAAGAGATTTGAAACAAAATTCTTTACATAAGCTTATAACACGAATGTTTAGTTTAGTTCCGGCCGGTTTATTCGGTGGCCCCAATGCTAAGGCGTGTTCTTATGATGCATTCTGAATGAGAATGCAATATGGACAATTGGTGTTTGCCGACAATACAAACATAGAAGATTAGGTAAGAGGTACTTGTGATTTTTATACAATTTCAGCATTACTTACAAGTGTAGTCCAATTTAGTCCGCATTTTTTGTCAAATGTTAATGTTTTCAGAAGGCTGTAGAAAATTCAATTTCAATTTATCATCTAAACCGGTATTGGATCCATGTAAGTTATAAACATCCTTCGAAAATGCATACATTATTAGATTTGGCCCGACAGAAAATGCTTCTATATCGTCTTTGTTTATTTTTTAAATGCGCTTAAACGTACCAATAATACTTTTATGAAACTAAATTTAAAGTGTTATTCTAAAGTAGAGGGGAGTTTGATAAAACTTTCTATAAGCGTAAATTGATTTCACTTTAATATAATAATGATCAGAAAATAAATTAGTTATTGATAGATAATTATTTCCTTGTCCTCATTGTTTCGTGTATGCTGCTAGTGCTCTAATGCATGTATCATCACACAAACAAGAAATGTATTATTTTAAATAAACTGATGGACTTAAGTGTAGCGCCTTTTTAAATATTTTCATTTTTCTTTGAAGTACAAATATGTATATAATCAATATGGTTATATGTCATTGAAGCTCTTTAAAGCAGCATCTTATGGCGATATCGACTGGACCGACCGGTCAATAGAAATTTATATATGAATAACTTGGGATAACTTGCTTTAAATCGACATAAATCAATAAATACAAAATGTAATGTATTATCAGACAAATTATTGCATCTAAACTAGAGGTTGGTCCGTGATGATGATGATGACGATGATGATGATGATGATGATGATGATGATGATGATGATGATGATGATGATGATGATGATGATGGTGATGATGATGATGACGATGATGATGATGATGATGATGATGATGATGATGATGATGATGATGATGATGATGATGATGATGATGATGATGATGATGATGATGATGATGATGACGCCACGTAGACGAAATCGTCCTGTATGTGCATTGACAATCACCGCTTAGACGAAACCCGTTGTATCTATCCGGCGTCATAATTCAAACAAATTGTAACCAGAACGTCATGTGGACAATTACCCCAATGTCGACAGTAGTGAAAAAACATGAAACATGAAGAACATTCATTTTTTTAATAAATTACTAATGTTATTGTGCATTGTGTTATTGTTTTACAAAACCTCAATATGATCGGTATTTACGTTGACTGTATTAAGAATCATCAGATAACTTCCCTCTTTTGGTAGACGCACACACACACTTAAAAAGACTGAATCTATTAAAACGCCTGATAACTCAATCAAAATAATTAATATGAGACAAAAGCACTAAGTGTAGTAAAATACAATTTACAAATGTTCCGTGTCATTCATTTTCCACAAAATGCCCTAAGGTACATCTAATTACATTAAATTTCCATTATAAACCATTAGAATGCCTCATTGGCTATGTAATATAAAAAAAAGAAGTATTTGACTTGTTCAATTGCATAGGGTTTACTAATAATTGCGGAAACATTCTACCATACACAGACGGAAGTCATCACTATTTATTCTTTTTATGAGAGTTTTTGTTTCACGCTACATATAAAGGGTTAATTTTTAGAAATATAACACGCCGTTTTATCAATAGGAAGACATTTGTCTTCAACATTTTCACCATAAACTTTATGTGTCTTTATATTTAACATATATGAATGTTCTGTTTAGAAAAAAAACTTAAAATAATCAACAGACAAAATTAAGACGATCCTGATTTACATATATATATCATTTTGAACTGAAATTGTCAATGAAGATGCATGGCCTGACGGTAGTAACAGACCTGACACATACATGGCCAATTTTTCTATCAATTCACATATTAAAAGGCGCGCGTGCCATCGTTTGAAATAAAAATGCACTTGTAAATTAAGTTAAAGTCACATTCTGATTCACTAGAGAACATAAAATTTTATCTGATTTTCATCTTCAATTATATATCGATCAAAAAACTATTACTAAATTAAACATCGTGGATGCTACACTGGAGTAATAGTTCCCAATACACACTAGACGCATTTAATATTGCCTGATGGGTGTTCGGGGATAATTTGATTGTTTTGGTCTTTGACAAAGAGATTAGTGATACAAATATACAATCGGCGCCTTTCATTCTTTCAACTTTCAAAAACTTAACACATTTCCCTTATGAAACGTCGGTCACATTATTATTGTTTAATTATAGACGACATGCGATTTTGATCAAAACTTTTCGCAAACCTGATGATTAAAACACTTTATGATTGATATTTAAGTTTTGATTATTACAGCAAACAACTTCAAAACTATGCTAAAACATGCCTACAGGTATATTGTGCAATTTTATTTCGTACATATAATTAAATATAATTATTTGCCATGAATCGTGTGTTGTTTGCCTGTTCTATTTAAGTTTTCTATTAATGACCTGCGTCGATAAGTAATACAGAGAATATGTGAACTCGCTTTCGAGTTGATACTCTTAAGATATACGAGCATTTCAAAACCGGCGAGTTCATGTCGATGTCGGGTATATGATATCATATAAATGAACAGTTTGTGCCTGGAAGACTTAACAGCAGCTACAACGCAAGTTATGTTAGGGTAATTCATGGTAAAATATTGTACAATCCTTAATTAAGTGGTATTCTTTACTTAATAACACTGTGTGCAGTATGTAAAGTTGCATTACATAACTCATATTAATCCTGTCTATTACGCGTTAAAATTAAATAATATCCTTTTTTTAAAGTAGACCTTAATGAAGGCGTTTTTGTATGCTGAAAGCAGAATTGCCAAGACTTTGCCACGCTTTTCAGGTAACAACCTACATCTGTCGTGCGTGAAGGTTTACAAGACACGAACGATAATCTTTGCAATTCTGGCATTGCGGTGAGCCATGTAACTGACATCTTTGTGATACATATTTATTCAGAAACTAATGTTAATACTGAATCCGGATAAGGCAAGCGTGAGAAGCGAAACATCTTATCCAGCTGATGAGTTTTGAACGGTAGTGTCACAAGTTATTGTTCAGTACCACGGGGACAAAAATACTGTCAGTGTTATAGATATTGCTTGTTATTCAATACATACTTCGTAAAGTAAAACAATAATATGTCGTGTTAGGGTTTCAACTTACGCCAGAGTTAAATGCCATTAACCCATTTATACCTAGTGGACTCTCCCATCTTTCTAAATTGGATCAATTTATTTCCAAAATTAGGGATGTCTAGTATATTTATTTCTATATTTAGAATATTTCTTACAGAAATTCCTTCAAGCAAACAGCGTAGACCCAGATGAGACGCCGCATCATGCCATTTTTTCTAGACGCTATGCATAAATGGGTTAAACAAGTGGCTTGTACCCAACTACATATGTTACCTCTACCCTTAGAACTCATGCTTAATTCTATTTTTGGTCTTTGCACGGTATAGCTTTCAAAGTTATACATAATAATGTACAAATCTGTGTTTTGCAAACCTCAATTAATAGGCTGACCTTATTGCTTAATGAATGCTATTAATTGTAATTTCGGTGTATTTCATGTGTGCAACAGAGAGTATGTTGATAAACGAATGGGGAGGCAATGTGGAAAGGCTATCAGATTGGATATGTAAGTACACTCTTTCAAATAAGTTTCCCGTTTAGATAAAAACGTCCCGTTTTAAAAATATTCAGACGCTTTTTGCCACCGTTGTATATTTTAATTAACATGTATCAAAGCAGTATAACGATTTGTTATTCATAAATAAACTTAAAAATATCTTATAAATCCTCTGTTTAGAAATAGTCATTTTACATAGGTGAGATTAGTTAGCTCAATTATATTAAATTAAATTCGTAGATAACAAAACGTTTTCAACTGCCAAACGTTTGGACCGAAACATAATGTTTAGTGCCAAATTAAGAATTTACATCATAGGATGAGTCTTATACACATTTTCCAGTAAGATTGCGACAAAAAAAGAAAACACGTTTGCAATGAATAATGCTTCCACGTAACATTAAATGTACACGTGTCTGATTCATAATGATATTTAAGGTGGACGGTCATGTTTATGACGAAACATGCTATTTTATAAATAAATATATCATACGACGATTGAAATTATCACACACAAAATGTAAAACATATTTTGTAACCCAAAACCGATTGTTTTGTTGATCGGTAATTTCCGTAACCCGCTCGGGTATTTCCGCTACCTATTGCGGGATTGACGTATATTCTTCCCAACGCGCATGACACGGAAATTCGTCCATTGTTATTTCGCATTTGAGCTTTGACAATCGATATCGTGTTATTTTGTTATAGCTTGTGTCCTCTACCGGATAACCGGAGGGGACTTATGGTTTGCGCTCTGTGAGTCAGTCAGTCAGTCAGTCAGTCAGTCAGTCAGCCAGTCAGTCAGTCGGTCAGTCGGTCAGTCGGTCAGTCGGTCAGTCAATCAGTCAGTCAGTCAGTCAGTCAGTCAGTCAGTCAGTCAGTCAGTCAGTCAGTCAGTCAGTCAGTCAGTCAGTCAGTCAGTCAGTCAGTCAGTCAGTCAGTCAGTCAGTCAGTCAGTCAGTCAGTCAGTCAGTCAGTCAGTCAGTCAGTCAGTCAGTCAGTCAGTCAGTCAGTCAGTCAGTCAGTCAGTCAATCAGTCAGTCAGTCAGTCAGTCAGTCAGTCAGTCTGTCCATCACAGTTTTCTGGATCCTGGGATAACTTTAAAAGTTCTTAATATTTTTTCATTAAACTTTAAACATGGATAGATGGCAATATGGAGATTATGCACGTCATTTTATTTTGTTCCTACGTCAATAATTATGGTTGCTATGGCAACAAATATTTATTTAAAAAAATACTGACTAGGGTGGATTTCACCGGTAGGGGACCATATTGCTTGGCAATCTCGTGTTCATTCAGTTTTATTGAAAGCGTGTGTTACAACTTCTTGGTTTGCTTGACAAATGTTATTCGAGATGGTTCAGTGTGTTGCTTTCGGGTGCAAGGAACGTCCGGACAAGGGAAACAAGGGACTTTTACTTTTCCCAAGGACGATGTTACTCGTAAAAAAGGGATTGGGGCAGTCAATTCGAGGAGGTAAAATGATGGGACAGTGGTTGATTTCAAACCTAGAAAGACTTCTTAATTGGATAAAGGACAATTGTTCACACGGACAATCGTTCCTACACATATTTTGACAAAGCGGACATTAGTTCCTACGTTATTTTGACAACCCAGACATTTGTTCATACGTTATTTTGACAACCCGGAAAATCGTTCCTACATTATTATTACAGCCCGGACATTGGTTCCTCTATTACATTGACTACCCGGGCATTGGTTCCTACATTTTTGCGATACCGGAAATTAGTTCCTTCGTTAAATTAAAATAAGTGCCAATTTTGTGAAAGGAATAAAACTTGAGAACCGCGAAGAAGTTGATATGGGGTTCTTTATTTAACTTGCCATTCTGATGTTATGCACAAAAAAGTACATAAATGAAAAGAAGCATATATTAACATCTATATACATAGAAACACAATACAATATGCACAAAAAGCACAAAAAAGAAAAAAAGAAATTAATATAATATATTTAATGTTATGTTATGTAATGTAAAGTTATATTTACATGTATATGAAGGATTGGGCATGTAAATGTTGTTTTCACAGTTTGCTTAATTGAGGTGAACGAATAGACAAACTGTCAGTTAAGTAGAAAAATAGTAAACTAATTAATTAAAATCATATTGGTCGACTCATTTTGACTCGGCTTACCGTTAACAAGTTAGTGTAATTGAATTGCCGACAAACTGTCAGTAAGTACGGTAATTAGTCAACTTACTAATTAAAATCACTTTGCTCGGCTCATTTTGACTCGGCTTACTGTTAATACACTGTCACGAATTAGAGCTACGAATGAGCTACGATTCAATCGGCTACGAATGACTACGAAATTGTCAAAATTCGTAGGCAGCTACGATTTCAGTACGGAGCACCAAGAATCTTCCATCAAAATGTTAGAAAACGAACAAGGAAAGGTACGGACAGCTACTGATCGACGCGATTTAGTACGGAGCGCCACAAGTCGGTACGATCAATCTACGAATCCGCTACGGTCTGATGCGATTTAGTACGATGCTTCGCGAATCAGTACGATTTAACTACGGATCCGCTACGGTCTAGTCCGGTTTAGTACGAACTAGAACGGTCCGCTACGAAGCAGTCGGAATTGCGACGGACTGGTACGGACAGGTAAGATCGAACTACGATTGAACTTTGCGCCCACAGTTTCTTGTATTGTCATACACAGAATGCCTCCACAAAACAGAACATGCGAGCGGCAGCAACAGCGCGTAACATAAATAATGGAATCAGCCGTATGTAATTATTGATGTACAAATATAGATTATGCTTAGGAAAGTATGATTAATTGTGTATTTTATTATGTCGGCTATTAAGTTAAAAATTATTAAATTACGTAAAAGTAAGAGCAAGATTCAAAAGGCATATGAGGCAGACACTTACCTGCAAATAAAAAAATGTATTACTAGTAAGTTTAATTTTCAAAAAACGTAACCTTTAGCACAAAGCTATACTAGTTATACGATATTGAATCATTATTACCTCTATCGTCAAGCAGCTCGACTACGGCCTCTGCATTTTGTGCCATATCAATATCCAAGTGTAACAAATTTATTGCAAACGCAATTTGCTGGCGGTTCATGATTGTGAACTCAACAAATGCAAGTGCGGTTGCTTTATAATGTCAATGATGTTTTCGGTAGCAATTTATTTTAGTTGACCGTACATGCCCGTACTGTTTCGTGCTGAAATGTAGTACATCGTACAAGATCGTGCAAATTCCTGCCTATCCGTAGTACAACGTACTAGAACCGTTGCTTTCCGTGGTATATCCGTGGAATGATCGTAGCTAATACGTAGCGTAACCGTATCGCTCCGTAGTTCTTCGTATCAATCCGTAGAAGTCCTTGAAAATCTCTTGTCCTACGAAAAGGAAAGGACGACTACGGTGTCGTTACGAACTAGTACGGATCAGTACGGTTTAGTACGGACTGCTACGGATACGCTACGGTCGATGAATTCGTAGCAATTTTTTTAACATGTTCAAAATTTGTTAAGAGTCGCTACGGACATCCAAAAACTTCTACGACTGATCACGGATCAAGTACGGAGAGCCACGGTCCAGTTAGGATAGCTACGAACTGTTCCGAAAAGTATTCGTAGCTCGTTCGTGGCTATGATTCGTGACAGTGTGACCGAGGCATTAACAACTTACCAGTAGGAAACATTGATTTGTTGGCTAATTAAACGTGATAACCTTTGTTCGGCGAATACTCTGTTGTTAAGGTTTGTATCTTATTGAAGGAATCAGTTTATATTAAAAAAAAAACAGTTTATAATGTAGGAACCAATGCCATGGCTTTCAAAATAACGTAGTAACGAATTTCCGGATTGGCAAAGAAAAATAGGAACGATTGTCCGAGTTGTCAAAATATCGTAGAAACGAATGTCCGGGTTGTCAAAACAACGTAGGAACGGAAGTCCGACTTGTAACAGACAACATTTTCAAAGGCAATTAGCATAATATTAATCATATTAATATTGTTCACTAACACCTTTTAGTATGTTATAATGAAATAAACGCAATACAAGTATACCGGTAATATGCTAATGGTTCTGTGCATGGATTACAAGTATTAGTATTGTTTTCAAAGACAATGAATAGCTTGGCATTCTCAGTAATGATAATTATCTGGATTATATTTAAGGTCACACAGAAAAGGTTTGCTATATTACCTTCTTAACTTTCAAAAATATCCATGGCAACCAGCCGAGTAGGATCTCAAATTGACACCAGTTACCAGTGTTGTGTATTATTCCATACATATCTGCCGATTGTGTGTCATGTAGTTTATGGCTATTTTATGGCTCGACAATGAACTTTTCAGATATTTTTTGACATATCAATCGGTTTAAAACAAGGTGAGCTACTCTCACCCCTTTTATTTTTACTTTTTATTAATGAGGACTATAAATGAACAAATCATTGAACTCGTTGACAGTTTTTGCTACTTAGGTGTAAAATTGTATTATACAGGTACTATGCGATATGCTGTCAAAGCTTTCTCTGATCAAGCCCTGAAATATATCATAGTCTTCTTTGCTTATTTAATAATGTAAAATGGATGTTAAGACTAAATTATATCTATTTGATTGTATGCTTTTACCTATTCTGCTGTACGGCTCAGAAATATGGGGAATATATAACTTTAAGGAAATTGATGCCTTACATTTTACATTTTTGAAAATAATTCTTGGTGTAAAACAGTCAACATCAAATATGGCTGTATGAGGTGAAACGGGCAGATATCCATTGGCAGTGTTGTATAAAGAAAGAGCTCTTACATTATATATAAAAAATAATGATTAATACAGACTCCACTATGAAAAGAGTGTTCGCAAATCAACGAAATCTTAATACCGTTTGCTTGTTTATAGCATGCAAATCATTTTGATTGTCTAAGGAATGGTGATCTTTTTGAAAATCAACATTAAATTGCCTCAGTGAAACAACGGATCCGTGACCAGTTCCAACAAACATGGTTAGAATACATATCAAATATGCCTAAGTCATCTTATTACCGTAAATTTAAAAGTACATTTGAATATGAGGACTATTTAGACTATGTATCACATGCAAAATCAAGAAGATCCCTTACAAGACTACGTCTGAGCTCTCATAATCTAGAAATTGAAACGGATAGATACAGAAATTTAGATCGCAGTAATAGAGGGTGTAGATTATATTCATTAAACACTATTGAATCTGAATACCATTTCTTGTTATGTTGTACTGCTTTTACTGGCATAAGGATAAAATACATAGTAAGTACATAGTAAGTACTTCCTGGCCGTCTATGAATATGTTTATCCATTTCATGTCATCTAGGTCTAAACGAAAAATCAGAAGCGTTGCTAAATATTGTCATAATCCTATGATTTCATGATGCATTGATTGCTGTGTGAACTGTGAATATACTTATTTGATGTATTTATTTTAAAAATAGTCATATAAAATGCGGGTTTATTTTTGTATGACTGTGTGTATATATATAATACTTGTCTGTGTGTCTTGGTCATAATCTTTATAACTTTTGTAAATGGCCCAAGGCAATGCTTTTGCCGTTTTTGCAAATAAACGAAATGAAACGAATTATTGGAACATTGCTTTAAATGAAAATACATGTAATGTGTAATATTTGAAAATATGCAACAGAGATAATATGACAGTGCGCGCAAAATTATCATCAAGTTTTCTTACTAAAGTTGCGAAAATATCACATCTGAAGCCCTATAACGTCGGTATGTTACTGAGGGCGAATGAACTTGGGATCTTCCTACGTCACTTCCGCTTTGAATGAAAATGGCGAGTAGATCGAAATGAACGATACTTCGCGACTTTTTCATGTTCGTTCTCGCTAATAACACCGTTATTAAATCGAAGTGAGGTGCGATAACGTTTTTATATGGGCTAAATTCGATACATAAAAGGTTTTTAAAGAATTTAAAAAGCATGACATATCTCCTTTAACCATAAAGCTTGTGTAATTCCGTTCAAATACTTCAACAATGCCATTATACGAAAGTTAGTTACCTGAGGGTTTTACATACTTCAAAAAAGCTCCTTTATCTGTTACTGCCTTACAGTAGGGAGCTCGGATGTCCACTATGTTTCCGGAAGCTGGAAAAGCTGCGTTAGTGGAGGTATTATCATGTTAAAATACATAAGGTGCAATCATTACTTTTGGAAGATTTGCAAAATCTTACAAACGGGAACGCTACAAAACATATATTTCAGGTGAGGTCTTCACTTTCAAATATTGGAGCATTCGGTTCAGTACAACAAATATTCCCAATTTCAAGATATTCGAATATTAGTCATGGTGCTAGAGCATTCTGTAAACCAGATCGTAGACGAATGATTCAGTAGAAAAATATCTCTTAGAACTTGACAAAAAAGGAAATATCGAATACAATACTCAGCACTTTTGCATAAATCTATCTTACGGAGGTTCCATAGACAGTCGATCTATCACGATCGAATGCTAGGAAAAAAGTAGTTCCGAGTCACACCCTCAGCTTGAAACAGTATTTAAAGCCTGCACAAAATATATCGGATGTCTTAATTATAACTGTAATACAGGTATGATTCTTGTAGTTATTTACATTTTGGATATTTTTTTGTTACTTGTATTATTATTAAGTGCAGCAATTTATTGTCAAGAATTGATATTAGTTTGATTTGGATTTTATTGTAATGATTATAATATTACATTGTTAATTTTACAGGATTTTTTGGTATGTAAACAATTACGTAGAGTTTATAATCATGGACCGCAGTTTTATATATATTTTACCAGACATTAAAATGATAATTATACCAAAATAAGTAATTATACATAACAAATAAAATGATATGTTTATTATTATTATTTAGTTATATTTCTGGAAATTACTCTAGAAATATTTTATTCCAAAACCGCATAGCATATTATTATAAAATGTGCATGCAAATTTATATGTACACTATTTTAACATTTTATAACAGTATGTCTTGATTATTACAGAAATAAAAACAGACCGCCTTACAAGATCGTTGTTCTGAATTTACATCATCCATTACAAGACAATGAAAATATTTAATAAAAAGATCATATATATATATATAAATCGGATCCGTAGAAGTTAATCAGTAGAAACCTACGGACAATAACTTGGTGAAGAATACGGTTTTGGATGAATTTAACATTCTAAAGGACATTAGAAAATTTGTGCAAAATTATTATATACAAACAATTATCTACAATTAAGTTTTACAATGTCTGACCAACATTAACATTCTTATCAGGACAACCAAATCGAGCTCACACCACCAGCCATCCCCGAGACGGAAGCAACCATATCACAAACATCACAGAAATCGACGGGTCAACCAGAATTTAAACCTTCCAGGACAAAAAGTGAGTCAAAACTTTATTTACAAACACCAAAAGAATTTGTTAATAGTGTTAAACGCCATGAAAAACAAGAACGAGCAGCTTTTCACAAACAATAAACTCTAAAAGAACAGTACGTAGAATAACATATTCGGGCAGCCCATTTCGTAAATATAAAGTTCGAACAGATGCAGCGGACACGGAAGAACAACAAAAACCAAAACCGGTGACCTATCTAGTATCCATTCTCGAAATTAAAATAGAGGGACAGACAGGCCTAGTATCGATACCAGAGTTCGATCCACGCAGACAAAGGGGAAGACGGAACCTACTACCTGAGCCAAGCCGCCCGGAAGGACGAACGGACCCAGTACCTGACCAACTAGCGAAGGAATCGTTTCCTGACTCGATGTTCGAGCCCCCACAGTACGGCGCTTTTCACCGACCCTTCGAGGGCCCACTGCGAAAGACGACCAATTTATTAACTTTTCGCAAAATAACGCTTGTCAGTAAGTACTTTATGATACAAGACCGGAAAAAAGCCGAATGCCGAGTTGAGATTCGTACGTTTCCATGAAAGTAGAACTAATTCTTCGAATCACTATACTGGTGTGTGCAAAAAAAACGGACTTCTTTATTACTTACTTTGAAATACGAAGAAATTAACCATATCTTTTAAACCCCTTTTTTGACATTCTAAACGTTAAGTTATCAAACCCAAGCAAATATCATTGTTGAGAGGATATATTACTAATAAATAATCCACAAAAATATTATTGTCTGAATAATCACAGTTATTTTCCTTTTCAATTCAATTCCAATCCGATTCAACGCTTCATATTATCATCGAATCGGAGCGATAGAGGCAGTGAGGGTTCAGTGAAAGTTGGATATCACGCGCTTTGGCCATTCATAGACTAACGCGATTGGCTTAATCGTTGCGTGCTGTAGTTTGATGTATTTTTGTGGACAGTTCATGCTTCACAAAAAATATTACATATTTAATTATATTTTCAATTGAACTAAATTCAATTTGTGAAATGTGTCAGGATTATAAATCCACAGACTGGATTTTTTCTATTAGCAAATAGATACTAAGACAACGACGCTTTTTGCAATTTTGTTTTCAAAGTACTGGTATTCGCTATACTATTAATTGGTTCCAAAGAAAGCGGACAGATTATTCAAGAGTACAGAATGCGGTTCTGGGTGTATATTTTCTACCTTTTGGTTGTCTGGGCTCTTGATAGTCTTGGCGATAATGATACACACACGGAATATGATTTGCACAAGCGACTGTTCCAGCAATACAACTCGAACATAATTCCACGTAGTATGACGTCATCGGACCCGTTTCAAGTCGGCATCGAGCTCTACCTGATGTCAATCAATGAAATTAACGAGCTTCGACAAACTATCGCAATAATGGCATTTTTAGAAATAACTTGGACAGACAGTTTGCTAATTTGGGAACCCTTGGAGTATTCTAATGTAACTTCAATAAATGTAAAGGTCAAAGACATATGGACTCCGGATATAGTTTTACGGAGAACGCTTGACAAACAGTCTGACTTTATAGACGCAGATGGGCATGCGATGATTTATTCTGATGGTCGTGTAATAATGTGGCCGTACGGAAGGTACACTGTTTCTTGTCGAATATTTATTGGACGATTCCCGTTCGACGAGCAGACGTGTTTATTCGATTTTATGTCATGGACCAACCCGAGTTCAAAGCTCGTTTTAAGCAGTGAGTCAACGGAAATAACCATGGGTGCTTATTTTGAAAACGGCGAATGGACGCTTAAACGCGGAAATGTAAACCACGAAAGGAAGCCATACGGCGATGACGCATGGGATCACGTAATCTTTACGTTCGAGTTACAGCGCAGATCACTGTTCTTCGTGATGAACATAATGCTTCCAATAATATGCATTGCGTTTCTAAACACGTTTTGTTTTATTTTGCCGTCGGATGGCGGAGAGCGGATGACGTTCTGCCTTTCCCTATTCCTCACACTCGCCGTGTTCTTGACTATTGTCAATGGGTCCCTCCCAGAATCATCGGACGAGGTGTCGAAATTCGGCGTCTACATTTGTCTTCAACTAATCGGATGCGGCCTGTCAACCATTGCTACAGTTTTGTCGCTGAAATGCTTTCAAGAAAGCGACCACACACCTGTACGTTCATGCCTCCGGTTGTTTGTAATGGCAATGTGCGTGCAAAAACGTGATCAAATACATCACTATCGTGTCGATAATGAATTGAAAGCAAATCAGAATGGCGGCAAAATCATAACCGCGGCCATTGATACGATCGACGACTGTGGAAAAAGTGATAAATGTATGTCCGATGGAAATGGAACGATACATCATTTACCTCCGGTTACCTGGAAAATGGTTTCCTGTGCCTGTGCATTGGACCGATTTTGTTTCATAGCCTCAATAGTTTGGCACGTAGTTCTATTAAGCGTTCTGCGTGCCGTCGTGGTTTTATAAAAACGTGATTGATTGAATCATAGCTGCAAGATTAGCTACAATCCGACGGCTCTTATCTAAAACAGAATCCTCGATAGAAAGATAAATGGACGATACCTTTATGAATTTTATTCGCTAACAATTTTATTTATCACGTGGGTTTGTAATTAAACATTATTAAACATTAGCAATTGACGACATTTATATGTAAATATACCGTCCGATTTGTCGTTGTTTATTGACCAATGAAAAACGTTTATTTGACATTGTGTCCACATGAGTAGCTTTTCAACTAACATTTCTGCGTATGCGCTTTGTTTGATGGGAAGCTTAATTTTCATTTTGCGACAACATGTGCGTGGGACATTTGAAAAAGTCACCATCATTATTTATGTCGGTAAATAGTAACTTTGTATAAAAACTTATGTGCTTTATATATTTATTTAATTTAGTTTTAAACACGCTGAATATGTAGCTTTTCCAAAATTATTGATATCTTGGTAAAAAAAGATAAGCCACTAGTATGAATAAATCCATACTAGCAATATTGAACATTTAAAAAAAAAGCAAAAAAAAAAACAACAAACAATGGAAAGTAATGTTTCAGTGAAATTTTGCATTATTGGTTTTTGTTTCTTGTTGTATTGCCTCCTTTGGGCGTTTGTTCTCCTGTTCTGCTGTCACCCTGTGTCTTGTCCCACAACTGTTCCATTCTAGAACACGACTACATTTATATAATTTACATCAGAAGTACAAAATACCGCGCAGTGCAAACAAATACCAGTGGTGTAACATTCATTTGGAAACAAATATTAAATAAAAATATTATGCATACCAAAATTCTACCATTCATAGATAAAAAAGAAAATATTTGCTTTTTTTCAACACAATTGTTGTTGTTGTTGTTTGTTTTTTTTTGGGGGGGGGCGTTGGGTGCGTTCGCACCCGACATTTTTCGACGAGTAAAAAAAGAACTATAAGTTGCACCCAACTTTATTTGACGAACAACGATATTTCATCTTTTCCTGGAATCCAGTGCGTCTTCGTATTTAAGCATTACACTAATGTTGAATTCAATAGGCTACCGACAGGTCACCTTATAATTAATTTCTCGATGAAGTCAGGTCCAAGATAGCGCGTGATTTTTAATTACAAGTTAACACACAAAGGCGTCTGCACCACTACCAGAGTGCGTCTATGACACATAGTCGCCTGTCTTCATTGGCACTTGTAAACATCCATTATGGATTCCAGCACACCTTGTCCGACATAATATCACGATATTCCCACCTACATTCCCGCAAAATGGAATTGGAATCTTTGTTATAAATATATAATGCAAAATTATTAACCTGGCACTCTTATCCGTATCAAATCGAAATATAATTATAGATATTTATACTAAGTTATTGTTTTGTAACCTATGTCATCGATTAATTTGAATAAATAATATTTTAAAAAAGAAAGTACCTTTTAGATGATTATTAACGGAATGTTATGCCAGCTACTAAAAATAACTGAAATCAAAAGGACACCCTTTCAACTATTGCGGAAGACCAATGAGTCACTGGTTAATGATTTTGCATTATACCATGATTTATAACAATTACACATTGTGCACAGCATTTCGAGACTCAACAAATCATTTTTACAAATCAATGTAGCTTTTTTGTAGTTTACAAACACTTAATGGCATCTGTTCTGCTCCATACATACAGAACTGTCCACAATGTTTTTATTATGTCCTACTTGACACTAGGAAATACTAGGAAATATGTCCTACTCTTAAACAGTTGTTATACTTAATTAAAAACGTTATAACATATGATTAGGTGGATGTGAACGTTTAATGTTCATTAACTGTGACGAATCTTGAGATTAATAAGCAAATACCTTCATCTTTTTTCTTCAACGTCCTGGTATACATAGTTAAGGACTTTGAGACCATAGGGTCAGTAGTTTGTGGTATAGGGTCTTATACCTTAGCCTTAATTGTAATATGTTTCTGAAATTCGTTTAAAAAAACAACTAATTTTTAAGTAAAAGGTTAATAAAAATAAAAGTAACCATTTATACCATTTTGATTTCTGTTTAGTATTGATGCAGAATAGAGAAGACCCAGTTTCGTTAATCAGTGTTTGTTTAACAATACACTATAAGCACGTTTAGGGCAATGCTAGGCCTCTGGTATTATCCATAGTAGCAGACAAACAATTGTTTTGAAAAAAGCAAATATTTCCTTTTTTATCTATGAATGGTAGAATTTTGGAATGATAAAGCTCACTAATTTTATCAAGATTCCAAGATTCCAATAAATAATGATATTTATACCATTCTTATTGTTGATTGTACATTCTACAAATTTGTTATTGCATATATGTAAACAACTGTGTGCGCGCATACTAGTGTCGGGTAAAAAACACCGTATAAAATAATGTACTTCCGTGACTGATCAAAAAAGGTGGTTATTTAAAACGGTAGTGGAAAGTACATGCATGTTATATCATATTCATGTCGATCAGTCACTGAGTATGGTCAATGAACGTGAAACTTCATATAAAAAACCTATATAACTTCAGTCTCTAAATACAGATAAAAAGTCACCAGAATGCAGGATTTTACGTTTCTGTTTAATATTTTTTAGGAGGAGGACCTCCAAACCCCCTAGTTGCAGGAGAGGGACACCCCTCCAGCACCTACTCCTTTCGCCACTTCGTCACTTTGTAACAATCGTTGATGGGAAAATTCGCACCCCCCTTTTCAAAACCCTGGCTACGGGCCTGTTATGTTTTTATATTATACTAGCATTGCTGTTCCACATAACCAAAGAGAACACAAATACATGTATTTTTTTACATATGTTAATCTGATCACAGTTAATCATTTAACTGTGATCAGACAAAAAATCTTGCAATATGCCTTTTCTTACATTAAGCCATGCATTGAAATTAAAGGCTTCCGACTGTGTCGTGTTTATATGATGATCATACTTTCTGGCAGGTATAAAACCTATACTAGCTTCAATGCATAAGTACTCTGATAAACAATCAAAAGGTGTTTTAATACTTTTTGGGTTCTCTGTATAATTTGGTACAAACAAGCAAATGATTTGCACGAGAAAAATGTATGTAATTAGACCTTTAATCCTTTCTGTATCTTTTATCGAATATCAGTGTGCATTTCATCCTCATGACCCTCCTTGTCTACCTGTACGTGATCAACCAATATTGCAGTCTTAATATTAACTTGACTTTCGGGAATGTGCTTTGGGCTCCGGGAGGCCAAAACGGCAGTTTTGAGAAGTTCCAAACTACCGTGTTCATCTGTGACGTTCCGGGAAGATGGCAGCATCCGAGATGGTACGTGTAGATGACGTAAAGGATCCGGCGACAGGCTTATTTATGCCATGTCCGAGTGCGTCTTTGACAGTCCGGGAACATATTTCAGACAAAGGACCATCAAGGACCATGATGGCAGTTGTACGGTTGTCTTCGGACCCTTCGAGGTGGTTTCACTGAACACGCCGGTACAGTTTGATTTTATCGCTATCATCACTGATCAGCTCGGAGCTAATAAGGAGGAAGACGGTGCAAACACGGACAAACCCGTTTGAAAAACGGTTGATACACGGACTATCACGTTAGCTCTCCGAATAGCACGGACGATGCCGAATAGACAGATTGCTTACCAGGACCTTCACGGTGAAAACAAGGTGAAAACATGGAGTATCACGGAGGAACACGGAATAACAAGGACGTTGGCGGATTTTCATTTAAATAAGGTAAATTTTAAAATCAATTCACTTTTTCTGTGATACCGACGATGCAACGTGGGTGATGAGATGACGACCGTAGACAAGCTGATGCTGATGAGATGCAAGATTCTACTGCAAAACGCTCAGGTTGAAAAACAGTAACCTGATTGCTTAAGCGAAGCTACGACAGAGAAAAAGAGAAGTCGCAAAAAGATTGTATTAACACCGGTGAATAGAATGAAAAGGAGAACCATCTGTTTAAGAAAATGGCTCGCCAGAAGACCAGACCTAGGTCAATAATCACGGCTGATGGACAAACTGAAAACAAAAGACGGCAAGGGCTTCTTAAATTTCATGCGCTTTGGCTATCGGATATACCAAGAGATCCTGACACGCATACTCGAGTTGAAGAAGTCAAACTACAATAAGCGTCTGACAGCTGGCATTAAGTTGGCAATAGCATTGCGGTACCTAGCATCAGGGGAAAGCTTCCACGCTCTCTCTCTCTCTGGTGTATGGCTTCTGGGTCGCACACAACACCATCTCCAATATCATCCGTCAGGATGCGATACTTGTAGAATTTGCGTAGGAACTAATTCCCTGTCCTGAAACGCCAGATGAGTGGACGAATGGTGGCCGATGTACAACTGTGTGGGTGCATTGGCCGGAAAAGCACATCGCCTTAGAATGTCCTCGGCGTTGTGGCTATTTGTACTCAAACTACAAGGGTTACCACTCCATTATTTTCATGGCCTTGGTCGATGCCGACTACAAGTTCATTTGTGCGGAAGTAGGCAGCAATGGATCAGCCGGTGATGCTCAAGTGTGCTTAAGGAAACCATCGATAAAGGAGTGTTGGGCCTACCTAATCATGAACCTTTACCGAACGACGACAGACCAACGCCGTTCTACATTGCTGCGGATGACGCATTCGCCTCGAGGAAGTGGCTATTGAAACTTTTCTCTATGAAAAACATGTCACATTCCTATACTTTTCAGGGGGCGACGGATTGTTGAAAACGCAATCGATTTGCTTAATCATCGCTTTCAGTGTCTACGCATTACAATGTCTCCAGATACAGTGATGTCCAGAAATAGTTGTGCTATCTTGCATCGGCTTACACGATATTATGAGACTGCACAATTGAAATGAACATATGAGTGTAGCTGACCAGGAGGCCAACAATAACAACATCATAACAGGACAATTGCGAAACGACAACCCGCTGATAGATTGGGGCTCCAACTCAACCACAAAGGCAGCAAAGAACCAACGCGAATATCTTCGGGCCTACTTCAGCTCAGAAACCGGATCAGTGTCCTAGAAGGACGACATGATTGAGCGAAATATTCTATGGACGTGTAATTTTCATGTAATTGAGTTATAATTATGAACAATACTACATGGACTTATATTTGATGAAATTTAAGAAGTAAATATCATTTGATAATAATATGTGAAAGATTATGTGCTGTGTGATAATAATAAACTGAAAATGCTATGTAATTAAGTGTCATATCAAAATAAACCATTGCTCGTTTCAATGTGCAAAAGCAAGAGAGCCGGTGTATGGGCGATGAACTAACTTCTGAAGTACAAAGGCGAGTTTTTCGTTTTATTTTAGAAGCATTATTTGTGCAAGTAGTTTTGTTTGAACAATCCTCTATGCATTTTTTAACTTAAGCAATTGACATTAATGTCTAATAAAAGAAGATCTCTTGAAAAATACAAAATAATTTCCTCGCCCTTATGTACAATCGCCCACTGCCGAAATTTAGTGTTTACAACTAAAGCGGTTAGTGCAATACTTGTTAATTGTTATTTGACTACATTTGATAAAGTTTTAATCGAAAGATGAACGAATTTTTTTTTATTAATAAGTACAAACTTCGGAGTTATAACAAAGTCGTTGTTTTTTTTGTTCTTCTTTTTCAGAAGACTAACCGTTACTAAAATTCGCACAAATATATCGTATCTAAATATATCAAACAGCAAGTCTGACACACAGTCTAAGATTTTTCTGTTATATATGTCTTTGGTAAACGTTTTATGACAACGGTAGAAGGTGATTCCATGCGCGAAAATTATTAAAACTAAGCAAGATTTATTATGTTCAAATAATGTTTTACTTAGTCAAATTAATGGCTAATAGAGATTGGAAAATGCATGGTTGACAGTTTAGAGATAAATTTGAGTTTATTTCGGTATGTTTTGCGCTTGTTGTTGTAATATTGCTCAGCATTTTTGTGCAAATTAAAATCAATACAATCCTTTTAGTTAACTGTGTATACGTTATTCTTTAGAGAAATTGAATAGATTATTCATTCAAACCAGTATGATGTATTGTTTTTTTATTCGTCATAGTCTGTTGCATATTTCCCTGCAATAAAACGTGCTTTTAATTTATCCCTCTTCGACTATACAATTCGAACCAATCCTTTTAATAAGAGTTTTGGTTTCACGCTACATATAAAGGATGAATTTTTATAAATATAACACGCCGTTTTATCAATAGGACGATATTTGTCTTCAATATTTTCACCATAAACTGCATGTATCTTTATATTTAACATATATGAATGTTCTGTTTAGAAAAAAAAACTTAATATAATCAACAGACAAAATTAAGAGGATCCTTATTTTCATATATATATCATTGTGAACTGAAAGGGTCAATGACGATGCATGGCCTGACGGTAGTAACTTTCCTCACAAATACATGGCGAATTTTTCTATCAATTCACAAATTAAAAGGCGCGCGTGCCATCGTTTTAAAGAAAAAAGCACTTGTAAATTAAGTTAAAGTCACATTATGATTGACTTGAGAACATAAAATAGTAACTGATATTAATCTTCAATTACAAAATTAAACATCGAGGATGCTGAACTAGATTAATAGTATCCAATACGCACTAGATGCATTTAATATTGCCTGATGAGTGTTCGAGGGATAATTTGATTGTCTTGGTCTTGACAAAGAGATTGGTGATACAAATATACAATGGACGCCTTTCATTCTTTCAACTTTCAACACATTTACACATTTCCCTTATAAAACGTCGGTTCATTTTTATTTTTTAATTATAGACGACATGCGATTTTGATCAAAACTGTTCACAAAACTGATGATAAAAACACTTTAGGATTGATTTTTAAATTTCGATTATTACCGTAAACAACTTCAAAACTATGCTAAAACATGCCTACAAGTATATTGTGCAATTTTATTTCGTACTTGTAATTTAATATAATTTAAGTAAGTCTTGGGGAATCAATTATTTGCCATGAATCGTGTGGTGTTTGCCTGTTCTATTTAAGTTTTCTGTTACTGACCTGCATCGATAAGTAATACAGAGAATGTGTAAAATCGCTTTCGAGTTGATACTCTTAAGATACACGAGCATTTCAAAACCGGCGAGTTCATGTCGATGTCGGGTATATGATATCATATAAATGAACAGTTTGTGCCTGGAAGACGAAACAGCAGCTACAGCGCAAGTTATTTTGACATGTCCAGGGTAATTCATGGTAAAATATTGTACAATCCTTAATTAAGTGGTATTCTTTGCTTAATAACACGGTTTGCAATATGTTAAGTTGCATTACATAACTAATATTACTCCTGTATATAACGCGTTAAAATTAAATAATATCCTTTTTTTAAAAGTAGACCTCAATGAAGGCGTTTTTTTGTATGCTGAAAGCAGAATTGCCAAGACTTTGCCAAGTTTTTCAGGTAACAACCTACATCTGACGTGGATGAAGGTTTACGAAAATCAACATTAGAATTAATCGATTTTAAAGAGTTCAAAAGGGCTTTAAATAATAGGGTCCGCGGAATGAAATGGTTGTTTCCAACATATACAAGACACGAAAGATAATCTTTGCAATTCTGGCATTGCGTAGAGCCATGTAACTGACATCTTTGTGATACATATTTATTCAGAAACTAATGTTAATACTGGATCAGGATAAGACCAGTGTGAGCAGCGAAAAATCTCATACAGCTGATGAGTATTGAACGGTAGTGTCACAAGTTGTTGTTCAGTATCACGGGGACAAAAAATACTGTCAGAGTTATAGAGAATGCTTTTTATTCAATATATACTTCGTAAAGTAAAACAAATATATGTCGTGTTAGGGTTTCAACTTACGCCGGAGTTAAATGCAATTAACCCATGTATGCCTAGTGGATTCTCCCATCCTTCTAAATTGGATCAATTTATTTCCAAAATTAGGGATGTCTAGTATATTTATTTCTATATTTAGAATATTTCTTACAGAAATTCCTTCAAGCAAACAGCGTAGACCCAGATGAGACGCCGCATCATGCCATTTTTTCTAGACGCTATGCATAAATGGGTTAAACAAGTGGCTTGTACCCAACTACATATGTTACCTCTACCCTTAGAACTCATGCTTAATTCTATTTTTGGTCTTTGCACGGTATAGCTTTCAAAGTTATACATAATAATGTACAAACCTGTGTATTGCAAACCTCAATTAATAGGCTGACCTTATTGCTTAATGAATGCTGTTAATTGTAATTTCGGTGTATATCATGTGTGCAACATAGGGTATGTCGATAAACGAATGGGGGAGACAACGAGGAAAGGCTATCAGATTGGATTTTTAAGTACACTCTTTCAAATAATTTTCCCGTTTAGATAAAAACATTGTTTTAAAAATATTCAGATGCTTTTTGCCAACATTGTATATTTCAATTGACATGTATCGAAGCAGTATTCTGATTTGTTATTCATATATAATCTTAAAAATATCTTAAAAATCCCCTGTTTAATAAATATGTATTATTTTTAAGAAAAACAAACCGCTATTTATTTAACGAATGAACGCGTATATACGGTTAGGTGCAATTTTGCGGGGGTATTACAGATACCGTCATAGAAATAGTCATTTTGCATACGTAAGATTAGTAAGCTAAATTATATTAAATTAAATTCGAAGTTAACAAAACGTTTTAAACTGCCAAACGTTTGGACCGAAACATAACGTTTAGTGCCAAATGAAGAATTTACATCATAGGATGAGTCTAACACACATTTTCCAGCAACATTGCTGGCGACAAAAAAAGAAAACACGTTTGCAATAGATAATGCTTCCACGTAACATTAAATGTACACGTTTCTGATTAATAATGGTATTAAAGGTGAACGGTGATGTTTATGACGAAAAATGCTATTGTATAATAAATATATCATGAGGCGATTGAAATTATCCAAAAAAATGTAAAAAGATATTGTGTTACCAAAAACCGATTGTTTTGTTGATCGGTAATTTCGGGTATTTCCGCTACCTATTGTGGGATTAACGTATATTCTTCCGAACGCGCATGACACGGAAATTCGTCCATTGTTATTTCGCATTGGAGCTTTGACAATCGATATCGTGTTATTTTGTTAAAGATTTTCATTAAGTTTTGTTGAAAGCGTGTGTTACAACTGCTTGGTTTGCTTGACAATCGTTATTCGACATGGTTCAGTGTGTTGCTATCGGGAGCAAGGAACGTCCGGACAATGGAAACAAGGGATTTTTACTTTTCCCAAGGACGATGTTACTCGTAAGAAAGGGATTGAGGCAGTCAAATCTAGGAGGTAAAATGATGGGAAAGTGGTTGATTTCAAACCTAGTAAGACTTCGAAATTGGATCAAGGACAATCGTTCACACGGACAATCGTTCCTACGCTAATTTTGACAAGGCGGACATTAGTTCCTACGTTGTTTTGACAACCCAGACATTTGTTCCTACGTTATTTTGACAACCCGGACAATAGTTCCTACATTATTTTGAAAGCCCGGACATTGGTTCCTCTATTACATCGACACTCCGGGCATTGGTTCCTACATGTTTGCGATCCCGGAAATTAGTTCCTTCATTACATTAGAAGTGCCAATTTTGTGAAAGGAATAAAACATGAGAACCGCGAAGAAGTTGATATGGGGTTCTTTATTTAACTTGCAATTCTGATGTTATGCACACAAAAAGTACATAAATGAAAAGAAGCGTATATGATCATCTATATACATATAAACACAATACAACATGCACAAAAAACACAAAAAGGAAAATATTAATTTATATTATATATATGTAATGTTAGGTTATGTAATGTAATGTTATATTTACATTTATATGAAGAATTGGGCATGTACATAATATTTTCACAGTTTGCTAAATTGAGGTGAACGAATAGACAAACTGTCAGTTAGTTAGTAAATTAGTAAACTATTTAATTAAAATCGTATTGGTCGGCTCATTTTGACTCGACACCAATTGTCGACAAACTGTCAGGTAGTTCGGTAATTAGTCAACTTACTAATTTAAATCACTTTGCTCGGCTCATTTTGACTCGGGTGGGAACCTCACATAAACCTAAGCATGAACAAAATCACGTGATAAAAAATGATTCCATCTCAGAAGAGAATTGTCGATAGTCATTCCAGTCAAAGAATGTACTTCTTTCAGCATATGAGCGTTCACAGTTTTGGATATTATATGTTTTTTAAGATCATAGTTTGTTCGGGTTTTTTTTGTCATGGAAAGCATATAAATTGTACCATACATGATATGTAAGTATCTTCATATTATCCCATGTCGTCCGCGGATTGCATTTCATTATCATACTTTATAACCTTACTTACAGATAATGGAAACAAAACCATACCCGTACAAACACATCGTTACACAAATTGTGACTATTTACACAATATTAAGATAATGACGAGTATCTTATATCAGACAGCAGCTTATTGAAACAAATACACGCAATCAAGAATAATCAAGAATTACAGTTTAATATGTTTTATCAAAGTCCTTTCTACACTCAAACAACTCAATAGTTGAGTTTATGTATCATTCAATCCAATACTCTCTATGAGCTTACTTCATTTGATATTGGCTACTAAAACTATTTGGGATGGTCAAAATCCCTTGGGGCTGTCAAATGTCTTTTCGTCAGATCGCTACATGTTCGCAATAAATTTTATTCAGCCCATGTCATATTTTTAATCACGCTAGTAAAATTATCGATGTCATGTGACATTAACATGATATCATTAAGTTTACTGTCCCTTTGTTTATATCTACAATTTTCGTCACACCAAAACATAAGCTCAGGTTGAATTGACCGCAAACAATTAAATAATATTTATAACAATACTTTGACATAAATGAGACATACAATTCTGATTTTTCCAGATTAGCTCACGAATATTTATGCGGTTTGTTTAACGTTTCGTATCTGCAACGGTCATAGACAACAACAAACAATCGTAAAGAAAATACTTCGTGGCCTTCATTGGCTGAATACTAAACCCACACGTCCAATAGTACTGGATGTGCCACTAATGTAAATATCTTCGAAATATTTTAATTTTATTGATATGTTGGAATACAACATTTATTTATTTAGTTATTAAACCATATGGCACATTTATACACACAACGTTTAGTTTTCAGCAATCGAAATATATGTTATATTGTTTGAAATAAATCGCCTTAAAAATAAAAAATAAACAAGAAATTAACAGCAATGCAGGTTACAGCAAAGCGTCAGCTTCATTTAACAGAATACACAAAAAGTAAAAATATTGTCTACAAGTCCACTTAATAAAGTGTTTTTAATGAGATTAAACAAATTAAGAACACATTTGTAATTAAGAGAAAATGAAAAATGTCGCATATTGAAAAACTTTATGAAGGGTGTGGGTGGGGATGTCATTGTTTAAAAAATCAGTAGTGAGACGTATACATTATGAACAAACATTTCAGTGTTAAATGGTTAACAAGTGATTGTTAAAACTCATATGCATTTGGATACAATTACATTTGAAGCAATCAATGTCAATATCTGCGTCAGTGTGAATTATACAGTATGTGATAACAAATGTAATCTATAAAGGGGAAGACTTGAAAATAATAGTTGAAATCAGTATTTATATTTGGTATATCAATGTAAATGGGTGTGGAATACATTTAGATGTAGTGCTTCAATCGATGTAGGGGTGTAATCCTCCACAACTTAAAAAACACCACTGTTTACTTTGCTACAAAAAACACTGCATGGAAGCTTGCTTTGTTCATTCAGAATAGTATTTTTCCACGAACTACATGAGTTCATTTTCAAACTCAAGCTCCATTTTCGAAATAACAACTCAACGACGCTGCTGCCCTATTTTGAGTGTTCACACGCCATTGTGTATGTTCAATTTGACACTTAAACGGATTAAAGTCGGTGATAATATAGCATTTTCAAATATACACGACACATGTCACTTCGAGTTGATTTGCAAATATCTATGATCGGGTTGGATTACACAAACCGGTTTAAAGTTCCAGTGTTCTGAATTGACCGTTCGAATGCGGTGAACCCAGATGTGATAATTTTATAATTAAAGTTGATGTTCTGTTATACGAGTAGTGGATAAGATCGACAATTTCTCTCATGATAAAGTTTCTGGAGTTTCATTATTTGTTGTATTGGGTGTTTCATTTTGTACTATTTTATGTTGTGTACGCACTCGCGTTATTTCTAAATACAGTAATGTTAACACGTATCAAGGCAATATGATTTTAATTAAAGCATGTATGTGCGGATTTTGTCTTTGATTTGCCTCTTGCAAAGAGGACAACTCTGAAGATTTCTCGAACACTCAAGACACACTTTTAGGTGAGTACATGGAAGGAAAAGAATGTTCACGTGATTGGTTCTGCACATGCAGCACATCAGTATTCCTTTCAGCCGGATATTTTCCTCCATCATTTCATCTGAAAAAAAACGCGCAATTCATATAAATAATGATGGCGAGAAAATGAAATATCATTCGAATATAAAGTAAGGTGAGATGAAGGACGTTTAATGTATCACTTTGTAAATATCCTTAGCTGCTTTATCGAAGACTCGAAACGTTTGACACGCTATTAGACGTAAAATGGCACACTTTACTTAGAAAGATGAAATACTATTGTTTTGTTTATAATAATGATCTATCGAAATCAATTTAATAATAACATGTTTGTTAGGATCTACTTCGAAAGTACTTGAAATACTAACATAGTTCTAAGAATAAGTTGTGTTTTGTTTTTTCAAAGACCTTTTAACGGTGGTCACATATAGCACTATATATAGACAGTATTATGTGGTCATAGTTTTACGTTAACAAGTATTTAAAATAACATATGGCTTAAATAAAATACTGATTCGTTTTGTTTAGATTGTGTAAGTAGTTGCACGGCAAACACGTTTTCCATGACACAGGATTAAATCATCGCACTGACTTTTGCTAAAAGTGAAGTTCATTTGAAAGTGTGTGAACATGTGTAAATAAAATAGTTTTAAATTGTTTGCTTTTTAGATAAAATTATACTTATGTTAACATAGTTGGCGAACACTTTTGCGGAAATAATCAATAAGTGTATTAATAATAATGCAATATAGTACGATAACGTTATCATCAACGAAACGAACAACCGGTCCGTACCTTCTGTCTGTTGAACATTCTGGATAATCTGAAAGTCTCGAGATACTGCGTTCCTCTCTGCGATAACTTCGATTTGGGTGACGATATCTTCAATGCTGGGTGTTTTATTGCCTCAATTACATAAAACGCATTGGTATGTTCATTGATAAATATACTAGCTTTATTGGAAACCAAATAAAGCAATATTATATCCGATCGATTAGAAAACAATATCAATACGGATTGTGGCGCTACATGTATAATGTCAAAACCTGTGTAGCAATTAAAGACACATTTTACTTTATTTTTCCTTTATGTAAATATATTTGGAAGTTGAAAGACTCTAAACAAGGACATGGTGTAATTTCAGACTAGCTCAGGTACTTTACAAATAAATTTGATAAATATATTTGATATTTACTGTTATGCTTGGTCGTAAGTGTTGTGTTACACTTTGATCATTTGCTAATGAATACTCGCAAAATAGAAATTAAAATATATTGCAGTTTCATAGTGTATGTTGTCGTTTTCTCCAACCTACAGCAGGGGTATTAGGCAGCAATCTATTACAATCGACAAAGATCTTGAACTCGTCAAACACGCAAAGTCCTGTTTGATTTTAATCACTAAATGGTAATCAATATGATATTATGTTTTGTTTTTTTACGTACTTCTTAAGTATTTCCTTTTTATAGCGTATTAATTCTTTACATTTATTGAAAATTTGCAAACAGGATTTCAAGTCTTACATTTGAATTAAAACATCAAATATGCATGATACCTTCTGTATACACAGTTCATTTAAAATGCCCTATTGTGTTACAAACATATATTATCGACATACCTTGCTGAACGAGCTCGACAACTGCTTGTTTGATTTCATCGTCAGAAAATCCCATGTTCTCTTTCAGCATACTGTCATGTCGATCAACAATTCTCTGTACTACAGGATCCTCCATTGACACGGCAGCCAATGAGTTAGTCATATCTTGTTGCGGCGCCGATGCGTTTTGCTTTGAAACAGAAAAAAAACATATAGTTAGATCGATCCGTTTCATGCAAAGGTCTATAAGAAATGCAATGGATAACGAACTTTTAAACTTAAATACTGCAAGTATAATGTGCACCCATAAATTTATTTGTATTTGCCTGTTGTTTTAAATCGCACAATGTAGAGTCGAGAACGGTTCACACTTTTGTTTGAACAAATATTCCTTTCTCATATGTATGATGTAAACATATTAATATGCGCTATTCAATAATGATTATTTAATAAAATAATAATTGTAAACACGTTAATATTTTATCATGTTCGTGTTGACCTTACGAGTCCCTAGACTTCTTTGGGCGAAGCCTTATGCTTAAATTTCAAGATTAAGCGATGTGTCGTTTTCAAGGGTGCATTTCTTTATTTGTATTGGCTCAGCATTTACCCTTATATGTGATATATTCTCAGAGCATACTACACTTTGAGTGAGTGCGGTGTTTCAATAATAGAAGTGCATATATGCAATTTTCCCCAGCGTGATGCCAGTACACAAAAGTACAATACTCTAGATCCAGGATGAGGTCAAATAAATACAGATTTAACTATCGGTATGTCTTGACAGACAGTACATAACGTAATTACTTCGGCAGCTTGATCAGCTGAAAGTTGAATTAAGTCTATGAAATCGCGCCCTTTTACTTCGCGTGCATAAGGACAAGCAGGAAACCATCGACAGTGTTCTATCCAGGGATCGTCTCCTTGTTCCCATTTCCTCAATCCACCGTCACACGCAAAGCAGCGGCAATGATCGTCGATACCTGGTCATAATATTGTTAGATAATGAAAGGGACTTGGTGGTTGCTAAATAGGACATATATAAAATACCCCACTACGGCAAGACAAAATATTTTGTGAAAATATTTTGAAGGTGATTTAAAACGGACTAAATTCGTGAATTTTATTTGTAGGCATTAAATATTCTACATCTCACAGAAACATTATACCTGCGAGGCATCACGGTAAACTGAAAATATTTTGGGAATAATGCAACAGTTGCATCGAATTGTAAGCGAAGCAAATAACAATTAACAATTAATTTAGTAAGACATAACGACGGGCACACATGTGTACATACCTGTGTAATACAGCCCAGCTTCTGCAAGCTCTTGAGGTCTTTGGGTCACATGTGATGGCCAGTTAGTGAAAGTATCCAATCGAGACTGCAGTGACCGAAGCCGTTCGTGTCTAGCCCTATACCCAGTCACAGGAACACCTTATGCACATAAGATTAACAGTAAATTTTGTATATGTAACCACATTTCATTTAGCAATTAAACCCCATCAAATATTTTGTTACAATTTAGACTGGGTACGGAAAACAAAGTTGACCATATAAACAGTTTTTTCTTCAGTTTTTAATAACGTATTGTATATTAAGATGTAATAAACCATTGATAGCAATATTTTATAAGCTCTTTAGTGATTGTACTATAATTATTACATTCATTTTATGGTACAAAAGTATCTCATATATTTCGTTATTTTTTAACATAATTATCATTGTCGTCGTCGTTGGGTCGTCGTTGACACAGGTATCTGAAAAAGCATCGTGTATATCAAAGAATGGATTGTGTAGTATCCCGATCTAATTAAGTTTCGTGTACATACTGTGTTGGCTGTTATATCGTAGACGCTGCTGGCATCTGATCTCTTCTGGGTCATGAGTTGGCAAACTTCGCTGAAAATGTAAAAACATCCAATACAATATATGTACAGAATGATTAAACTTGTTTTAAAACTTTTATTTAAAAATAACGAAAGTCTTGCTTTACAACTGAATATGTGCAACAAGATGAAATAACGATCTGCAAAATTTAAGGGGAAAACAAAATAAACATAAACACATTACTCGTACAAAACCACTGATCTTTTTTCTGAACGAATCATAGTTTTATTACAATCATTAAAATAAATCTTATCTAGTATGCGATTTTGAAATAAGGTTAAATCGTTCAGATAAGTGTTACTCCCACTTTAGTGTGTGTGTTTTTACAAAATCAAACAAACTCTGAAATAAGTATATTGGAAAATAAAAACTTTCAAGCGGTTATAGAGTGTTAAGCGTACATGATATCGTTCCATTCCATCTTGGCCTCCCAGCAATACTAAAAGGTAAGCACAGTTCCTAGAGTGACGGACATGTTCTTGTAGAGGGTCGTCAGTATCGGAAAAGTCTTTTAGACCAATACCACAGCAGAAACATCTCACCAAGTCATCGTTACCTACAAATGGAAACAATTGTATTCAAATGCATACGACTCATCATTACCTTTCAGGTACTGTGTATCTGTGCATCATCATTTGAAAAAACAAATCCAAAATTACAAAATCCATGTTACAAATATTGTCTCATTTGGGATATTGAAAGGTGTGCTTGCTAAAAGACTATCTTTTAAGAAGATTCGATATAATGTTAGTTGATATCGAGTAAATAACGTGCAAATAAGTATCACCAATGAATTCACTAATACCTGTTGAATTAAATAACCAATGTCTTTTGTTTCGATGTCGGTATTGCTGATACTCTGTTCACGGAAATGATTACTTCATACATTACGTTACACATTCCGTAAATAAGATTTTTTTATAAAGGAGCGAAAATATAGTGTGCATACTGTTTAATTATAATAAAGAATAATTGTAATCAAATACAACAAATATGCGAATCTATAAATGTTCAATTTAATATATTGGAGTGTTTGTATTGCGTAAACCGTTGCAGGCACGACTTACATTATGCAAACATGCGCAGTCAATTATATTTCAATAAAAACGGTCGAACGGCTGAGTGTTGGATTTTGACGGGGCAGTTAGATCTCAGAGGAAGGAGAGAAAAATGTTTAATATTTGTATGCGTTTCATGCGATCAAACTTGAGCTTTTACGTTTGGACTCGTTATTTAATCACGTTAAGACCATTAAAACCATGTTTAGATACACCGTTTTAATATGTAAGTATGTCTCAGTTAACAGTTATCAAAGGAGATGGGCCTGTTCAAAGACTTTATATAATACTTCATTTTGATAGTTCCAATATAAGTATACGTTACAAAAATGCGCAAAACACACTTAATCAGTCGCTACTACATGCTTATGTGTACTCAGTCTAAAGCAAAACTAAAGTTATCATTGCTATCCGTTTTCAAGAATAAATTATTAACATGAAATAGGAATGATCTTATGATATACCTTTTTGTAATAAATTTTGTAGTTCATACATAATTACGTACAAATTATTTTAAAGTGAAAAAATATTTATAAAACGAATACTTATTTGAAAAATAACCAAGCATGCATTATTAAACATCGTTTGCTTTAAAAGTAAATCTATAACAAAATAAACTCGCGTTGTATATACCTGTATAGAAAAACCCACTCTGACACAAAGCTGGTATTGTTGGTCGTGTCCTTGGCCAGTTTCTAAAGGATTCCGTCCTATCTTCGACCGCTGCATAGCGAGGATATTTTGCCGTCTGCATAAGGCAAATTTCATATAATATTATCAGATCAACATTTACATCAACATTTACAGTGTCATTGCCATGCGATCTATTATGTTATGAGTAGATCAATAGAAAGAACAAAGCCATCGTATCTGGTTACATTTTTATCAGTTCTCCATTAATTGGGATCAATGAATTAGACATTGAGCAAAAGATATCATTATGATTACCGTACGTCAGTGTGAACGTATGAATGAACCGAAGTTAGTGTTTTCGAACCTTCTGTAACTTCTATGATGGATCGAATTCAACCAGTTCAATGATCTTAATTTACAGGACTTTGGGATGCGATGATTTTTGTAAAAATATGTTTGTCTGAGTTTTAAAATGTTATTTATAGTCACATGAAGCTTGTGTTTTCAAATAGTGTAAAACTAATATGTGGATCTCGCTCAAACGTTCACAGTAAAATTACCGTTACGTGTAAACGGTCTTAAAGGGACCGTTCACCACGAATGACGAAAAAATAAAAGTTCTAAAGTACCGTTTTTTTTACAATTGTTAGTTTATATTGATTAAAATATCACGACTGGTAAATAACATTACAATGTACTTGAACAAAGTTCTTAAGTTTTCATATTTTCAGTATAGTCAGTAATAAATTTTACTGGGTACAGGTGCAAGGTAACTACCAGTTAACTATAAATAACACAAGTAGATTGATCATCATCGTCACGTGGTAAACCCAGGAATGCAAAATGTGCATGCATAGTGAATTGTATATATTTTATATATAAAATGATCAATCTACTTGCGTTATTTATAGTGTGTATATCGTTATGTCACCTATTTTCGCGATGTACTATTACCGAATATACTAAAAATATGAACTTTTTTCAAGTAATGTTATGTACCAGTTGTGATATTTTAATATATATAAACTAATTATTGTAAAAAAGGTATTTTAGAACTTTTCTTTTTTCGTCGTTTGTGGTTGACGGTCCCCTTAACAAGGAATTTCGGATGTGACGAGTCTTGGCGAAAAAGGCCTTTTTCTGTTTTCATCTTAAGAATATAAAGTCCCATGTTGTTGTTTGTTGAACTCCTCTTTGATTTTCGGGTGAATCCCGCTTAAACATTAACAATATAATGTTCTAACGATCGTAAAGCAATGAATAGTGCCTGCGACCAGCTTGAGCTGAGGAATGGTCCTTTTCTCTTTTTGTTTACTTACAATATAAAGTGTACTTGTCTGTGTCCAAACATGTGTTGGGAGGGCATCAGTGTCTGTTACAAATGTCTAGTAACTCATATTCTCATACTTACCGGATACCACATGTTTGTGTGTTACACAATGATCTGAATACTATGTTTGTCTTTAGTGGTAGTTTTTCTCCTTTTTGTTTTTTTTATGTGAAGAGTGTGTGTATTTGCTTTTTTCACGTAGTGTTTTCATTTAAGAGATTTTATGTATTCGACACATACAACATAACCATTAACCTAAAAAAGGCATTATCTATAAAGATGTTAAAGAAACTACAACAAATTTTCTTACACATTGGCTTGAATAATATATAAATAAGCACATACTAACATTATACTTAAAAAATTTAAACGTATTGATTTTAGCTTGATTTAATAAAAAAAACAATGGGCTTATTAAAACACTCTCGAGTCCGTTACCTGGGTAGAACCAGTACTTGGTCTTTTGAGGAGATCGAATGAACGCTCCCACAGAAGGGATCGAAATCATGACCTCGCGGTCGCTAGGTGGAATTCATATCCACTACTCCACGTCGATCTTGTGCTCACAAAAGCTAATAAAATGAAATAGATTATAAAATGTATTATTAAACCAAACATCATATATCATAAAACACAATTAGTATACCAAAAGCTGAAGTCATATCAATATGTTGATAACAATTGGTAAGTCATTAGCACTTTTGTTTTCAACACAAAATGTACTAGATGTGTGACCTTCACATTTATTATATTCTTAAATTTCAGATGTATGAGAGCATGTCTGTTTAGTAGCTACGACAGAAATTACAGTATTCGCAAAAAGTTTTCACTCTCCATCAGCAACAGTATTGAGTTGATGGACGACCTTAAAGAAATTCAAGCTATCCAAATGCCGTATTGTATTGTATTGCCTGTACTTGATTGGCAGTTGGTCATTTGACTTAAATAAAAGACCAACTGGTGTGGAAAATAACTTTTCTCCTGAAAATGTTTCAGAATTTTCAAAACTGTTCATCAAAATGCGACGCATGCTTCAAACAAAATGCTTTCCGATCCTCCTGTATTGTATCGTTTGAATAAAGTTCAGGATGAAATGTAAACTTGTCAGCAAGTATTTGTCTCCTTCCGATAACAGAATTAAATAGATCACACGCTTAGCTTACGTTCAAATTAGAACTCACAAAGAGTTATCAAAATATTTAAAAAATTTAATCTGCAGACTTTGTGCTATAAAATCGTGTATGTTTTCCTACCGGATAATCCGTTGCTTCGTCATGCCACCTACGTGTATTCGATACTTCAGGAGTTGAACTATTGCACCGGATTTCCGTCTGATCATATCGTTCGGATATGTCTAGTTCTATCCTTGCAACAATACTTGGATTGTGCATTTGTAGTGGAGTGATGTTGTCCATATGCTGTTTCACCTGTGAAGTACTCTGTGTCTGAGATTGGTAGCTCCATGGAATAGGAAGTTCACTCAAGCCTGACGACGTAGCAACAAATGAATGGAACCCATCCAAATCGTCAACAGCTTGAACGGCTATGGTATTTTGTTCCTCGTTTTCAACTGGATACGCGGGAGTTGGGCTTTCTTCTTCTTCATGGGTGTAAATTTGCAAATTGTCCTCTGCATTACTGAAACCTGCCAAATGGGTATCGTCCTTTGTTATGATTAATACTTTAGATATATTGCTTTGAAGCAAAGAAACTGGGGGTTGAAAATCAATCTAATGAAGGCAAGTAACTTTCCCACTAGTAATGTATTCATTGACAGGCGCGATTAAAGAACTGAGATCTGGAGATATGCGGCAAATTTGAATTGCCCCATCTTCATTTACATATATGAAAAATGATTGTGGTAATGGTTCGTTTGCCTTCATAAAGGACCGGCTGCAATATAAATAAAAATCCATAACATGTGTCAAGAAGCCATAACATGTAACAATGGTAGTTATTGGTCAACAACGCAACAATATTTCCGTTGCTTTTAGAATATTAGCGACATCTATATACATGTGGACTAACCTCCATTCTCTTTGTTGAAAGGTCCAGGATTTGGTTCTATTCCAGATAATATAAGCAACAGGCGCAAAGCCGTCAAAGCCGCTGCACTTAGCTTTCTGAGTGAATTCAAGCTTGTGAACATGTATTGTAACTCGGTTGTGGTATTCATGACGCTTTGGATTTTCTGGGCAAGTGAGATCCCCATGTTTGATTCACAGTTATGGTAATGAAGACGCGATGTTTTCGAAAGTACCTTCCACGTTCGATGATCAGCTAGACACCGAATATGACCGTTTACTCGTGTTTGAGTACGGTATAAAATATCGTCTTATTTTATATCAAGAAACATAAGTGGTAAACCGTCGAGAGTTTTCATAGTATGACCCAGCAGCAACACAATTACGTAGTCATCCGGAAATATTGTTTGCATGAGGGTCTCTTCAAACCCAATCGCGAGTACTTTTGAGTCACGATGAGCTGTTTTTACCGAGCATCTTGAATGTTTGTCGTATCCGATGTATTCGTTAGTAGAATAGCTGAAATTAATTTAAATAACTGTGTAACTGTTTTAATAGAGCGAACAATACAAGTTCAGAAACAATATCCGTGGATAATTTTGTTGCATCTACTAAATTTGTAAAATAACACCAACTTTTAAAATAACTCTATTAAAACTGGGGTAATTGGTTAGGAACGGCCAAGGCAAAGCATTGGAGGGTTAAACCGATTTAATGGCTAGCCGCACATCTCACTTATTTCAAAACTACTTACAAACGAAATGCTCGCCTAAAGCTATTTCAAATTATCTCATGCAGAAAAAAATGAATTCATGAACGACAAAAAGTGACGCGCGAATCAAATATTACTGATACTATTGACCAAGGATCTAAGGCATCGGATACCTATTAACACGATAAGTAAAGAAAAATGGTCCATCTAAAAAAGATATTGAACTATCAAGTAAGCGATGTATCTACAGATATTTGTCAAATAAACTAGGTGTAACAAATAAACATATATGATACAATTGCTCAGTCAGATTGTTGAGCATATAAATTCAAATCACTAACCTATGGAAGAAGAACAACGAAACACAAATTATGAACATCTGCGATGCAGCTGGCAAGCTGGTCCTCAAAAATAACGGATGAGTAGACATTTTTATTGGAAATTGTTTTTTGCTTTCGTTGCAGACGAACTCGATGAACAAACGCCTCTGTTCGACGCCGATATGTGTGTACTTCCATTCCCATGATGTCCTAAAACGACATTTCATATGTATCTTCAAATAGTTCTGTCACCAAGACATAATCAATTTCACAGCTAGTAGACTGGAAGACCAATTTAGTTACATGTACGTTGTTTCTCGCAAAAAGCTAAGAATGTCATTAAACTGGCTGGGGTGTCAGTCCGTGAGTACCGTCTGTTGACAGATCGACCAGATATTCCATGCATTTTTGCATTTTTTCCTCATCGCTGGAAACAGTTGCGCGTAATTACGTTTTTGGACACTTAAAAATAATTATTGTTTTCCATGTCCGAAAATTAAGAAACAAAAATATTTTAAAAATACAGGTTTCCCAAAATTTAGAGACAAAAATTGAGGTGTTCGCAAATTTAGAGGCACTCTTTATATATAACATTGATGATCGGATACGGGTATGCAATGTGATAGCGTCAAATGTCTCAACGAATGAGCAAGCGCCTTTAAAATATCACGCCGTTAAGTATAAATTACTTTTACGTATTATTCAGTTCAAGCTGTTTGGTGAGACCATTGTCTATTACCGGTATACATAGGTATTTACCCAATAACGCAAATGTAATTGCCGATTGCCTTAGGGCATTCGTCTGCCAGGTTTTATTAATTTTATTTGGTTGTAAAATTGCGTGCTCGATGTGTTAGCAGATAAGCGCAACAGGGCAGAATTCTAGTAACACTGTATTGTAAAATAAACTGCAATTGCTGTAAATATCCAATTGAACAATTTAGATAGAATTTAATTAAACAAATTACACTAAAGGTTTATATATGAGTAGCGTTTAAAGTAAATTGAGTAGATTATTAGATAAAAGAAATATAATTGATTGATGAATGATTTGAATTCTACCAAGTCACAAAGCCTATAAAGCAAATTTTCGTCGAAGACTACAGTTATATAATATATATTTCAAAATAGGCATTCCCATTTGTAAATTAAATAATGTGTGCATTGTTTACTCGTAAAGCTTGAGATATTGGCAGCCTTTATATCTTGATAACGGATTTTACAATTGACGTTTTTAAACAATCAAATATTGACAGTATTACAGTATATATTTAGAGCTCCTTATTTAAATGTCAGCTCACGTATTCAAGCCGTTCAAACATAGACAGGTATAATATTGGAAGCCACTGAGCTTTCCTCTTTATGCGATTTTAAAATAATTGATAAAATTATAAATTACGCACTTTTACAAAATTGTGATTTAAATAAATGTTTAAATCAAATATGAAACACTTTAACAAAATTTAAAGTTTATACATGAATGATGACATATCAAATGAATACTAGAAAAATATAATCCTCTAATGTATACATATCGAATAAAACGAAATGTCAATGACTTTGGAACGCTTAAGATGGTTTCCGTTATGATGAGTGATAGGAAACCGGAAGTGAAACAGAATTATAAAAGTATTTTCCGGTATGAACTGTATGGAAAACTATATATATAAATATATGTACACGTGTTTCAATTTAAAATTGTTGTAGTAGTGGTAGTAGTAGTAGTAGTAGTAGTAGTAGTAGTAGTAGTAGTAGTAGTAGTAGAGTAGTAGTATTTGACTTGCTCTTGTGAAACTAATAAGACAATATTGTTTCATTCGGTTGTATAGAAGACCAGATCTCCTCATTAAGCATTGATATTGTCTATCACTGCGTGCACAATAAAATAACAGATCACTTGCGCGAAAAAATACAAGTATTCCTGACGTAATGCTAATTATGCTAAGCGTATTCCTCAAAGTCCCCGTTCGCGGATATATATATGGGCAGAATCGTAAGAAAACGAGATTTTATTGAGGATATCACTGAAAATCCGGTTGAAATCGTTTGCAAACAAACAATATAGCGATTTTTATTTTGGGGTCGATTACGGTAAAATACGAAAACAATCTAATTAATATTCATGATTCGACATGTTAATTCAAACCTAAATAAACAAAATTGCGGAAACGGGCGAATTTAGTGGAGAGAAGGTAAGAACAAATGCAAATACATCTGTTACAGACGGAAACTGAGTTGCAACGCTACGTTTTTGCTAAATCTATGTATTTATCTTCCATATGCTCATAATGTTTAGAGAAAGCTAAATATAGATATAATATGCATAACTCGCGACACTGCAATGATTTTTGCCTATTGCATAAATATACATGTATGATCATTTATATATTATTTTATCGATTGAAAACTGATTTTGACCAGGTTATCGATGTCAACCTCAATACAAAATATATTTCAATGAATGTATGTAAAGTTTATTTCTCGCTTTACGATGTATTTGCAAAACAACGATCTATTCCAAGAACGGGGTCTTTTAAGAATAAATTACGTCCAAATATCTATAGAAAATAATGATTTGAAACAGTCTTGAAACGTTGAGCATCCATTTCCGCCAATTTTGTAACCAATATAGAACTAAGTGGTAACTACGTTTACTTTATTTATAGATATTTTGGAATCCCATTCCAAAAAGATCAGAATTGTAATTTGAAGGGTTACTGTTGTTCATAATGTACATCTTATATAGTGTAGTTGCAAATGCAGAAAAAACTTAGTTTCAATATGAAAATGTACTAGTGTAACTGTGAGTGATGATTTGTGTGATTGGGATCACTGTTGATCTAGATGCATAGCACTAATTATGCAGCGGGGAAAATTAACGCCAAAATATGTTAATCGGAAATCAGCGAAAACTGTTTTTTGTTTTGTTTTTTGGTTAATTTTAATGCGAGAGACAACCACAATAACAATAATCTAATTCCATGGCATTATGAATGGTAGCACAAATAAACGGGTTTTGGAATCTTTTGAAAATTCGTTTTAATGCATCTTACGCAACTGCACGTTGCAGTTAATATTTATTTGTACAAATAAATTAAGAAAGTCCCGAATAGGGTCTATCAAATTCGCCATTTCTTGTTGTTGCAACAAACAAACAGATGATAATATGCCCCATTTGTAATTAAAACTTGGAGCATTTTAGTAAGTAATATCATTTATATTTACACTACCATTGTTATGTTCCATTTAATAATTTTACAGATCGTTTAGGCAAAGATCATTTGATAAACGTTGATATATTTTTGGTTTAGGAACAGGGAAACACGATTGGTGAGAGAGTTTCACACTGGCGCACAATTCTTGCATGAGAAATACAATTGATAACTTACGGTTTACAAAAATAGTTACATGTATATTTACTTCATACACTTCACATATTTACTGTATGCAATAAAAGCGTGTTAGTCAATAAATCTTATTTGGTAGGAAGATTACACAAACACATAAAAACAAGCCAAAAGCGGAACAAAGCCAAACAATTTTATTCCATCACTGTAATTCGCAATAAGAAAATAAAATACAAACCTTTCCGTTCTAAAGCACCCTACTAATATGAAGGATAGCGTCCACTGCAACGATCCATTTTTCCACTTAGCCTGCATATAAGTTAACGTCATTCGGGTCTTTATGAGATGCAAATGCAATTCGTTTTAGATCATTATCCAGCATGAAAAACAGCTGTTGGCAAACCATCTCTAGTAAATGGCAGTTTTACCGCAATACTGTTTTCGTGTTTTATGTTATTCCAGTTGTAAAGCGGTTTTATTAAGTTGTTACTGCAAAGTGACGTATTATGAATAAACCAGTGCTAACCAATCCAAAACACTCAAAATTATGTAGACTAGTAAAGTTACTATCAGTCTTATATGTATCCCGGCAAGAACAACTTTTTGGAAAAACCCACTAATCTGCTGGTACAAATAAACATGACCCATTTATAATCCTTTCAAAATCACACACCGTATCAACCGTTATTATTTATTGTAAGCTATCTTTGGTTGATTTAATGGACCAGCGTTGTTTGTACCGGGGTTATTAGTGGGGTTTTCTAAACTCGTGGTTTTCCAGGATCGGTCTTATATAAATTATATTCAGTTGTTATTTATAGACCTATTTTGGGATCCCTTTCTTAGATAAGTATTTGGTTGGTAAACGTAGATTACCTGTACTCGGTGAAACGCATTAGTTTATGTGTTCGTTTGCATCAATGAATATAAAATAATGCAACTCAATTCAAAACGTGAAAAGGCCCCTTTAAATGTCTTATTATACATTTGATTTACATCCGACGATCTTAACGACATTTTGAATTGTTGGAATTTTATTTTGTGTCAAATGATCAATTTCTGTAGCCAATAAAGTGTGAATTAAGGTGTTGTTTGTTTACAGCGTCTGAGCACATCGGTTGCTATAGCATCAGCGCCAGCAACGTCAGTCAGCTGTCTGTTGAAGGCCGCTCACCCGATCTCATGGACTCTTACACAAGTACGTGGGTTCTTTTATTTGAAACCTTATCGACCTTCACAGAAGTACATGGTACTTTGATCTTAAACCCCATGAAACTAACAAAAGAACGTGGAACTTAATTTTTAATCCCAAAGACCCTTACAAAAAGGTGGTATTTTAATTATAAACCACATGGACCTTTACAAAAATACGTTGTACTTAAATTTAAAACGAACATTAGGCTAGCAAAGCTTCTAATGTAACAAAGCAATTACCCTTATGTGTTTTAAAACTTAAATGTGTCTGTTATTCATATTTTTTAAGCATGTACTCACACGTGAAACTAATTAAAATCCAATTAGTAATTGAAACGGATTTTATATGATTGGATGAAATTGATATGACTAAAACCAGTTATTTTAATTGTATTCTGTTGCATGAATATAGTGCAAGTTGTTAATCTTTTGTTTACATGTACATTGATTTTTTAATAATTGAGCCTCGTTCTGGTAAAACTGGACAAAATGCAAATGCTTAAAGTGTCATCCCAGATAAGCCTACACATTCTAATAAGGGACGACACTTTCCGCTAAAACTAGATTTTCTGTTCAGAAGAGACTTCTTTTAAAGGAAAAATACCATAAAACGAAAAGCGTCGTCCCTGATTAGCCTGTGCGGACTTCACATTCTAATCTGGGACTACACTTTACGCACATGCATTAGGCCCAGTTTTCCCAGAACGAGGCTCAATAACTAATTTAATGTATAGCAGTTACAACTGTTTTACAACAATTTGTATCTCCCTATTCTGGAACAAATTTCAGCGCGACTGGAAGCCGTCCGGAAGTGCAGCGAGTATGAGGCAGTGCACGGTTACCCTGTGTTCGGTATTTACGACGGCGGAATGTGTCTGACCACACCCTATAGCCCCGGGGCCGTGTACGGGCTGCCCGGGCTGCTGGGTGTCTCAAGCCGGTGTGGCTATAGCCGCGTCGGCGGCTCAAATTCCGCCAGTGTGCACACGTTTGAGAACAAGGTTTATCATCTTACTCGATTTATGTATGCGCATCGTTTCGAACTTAAAGCAGTATTAGCAGTTCCAGCATAATCGTACATTTGATTTTCAAACAAATTCCAGAAGGTCATAGTTTAAGTAACTCCAAAAAATATTTTCTGACAACGATGCAAGGTATACGACCATCGACATATCGCCTCGTATCAATATACGTGTTGTAAATTATATTGTGAATATTTAAAAAGTGGTTGCATATGTTCGATGTGGCCTCTTACATGTATTTAAAACATTAATCACAAACTATCACGTCAATTCAAATGTAGACGTTTAACGCGCATAATTATTTTCCTCATACTTACATATATTGACGGCGGCTGGTCCCTGTGGTCCGACCGGGGTATGTGTATCCGCTCTTGTGGTATGGGCCGCCAGTACCGCTATCGTCGTTGTAACAACCCCTCCCCTGTCGGCAACGGGGCTCCGTGCGTGGGGAACAATCAGGACGTCGTCGTATGCAACCAGGGCATGTGCATAAGTAAGAGACCGGATGCTGATATAAATGAGATGTTAAGTGTAAAAATAAGACTATAAACTGTTTCGTAAAATCAGTAAATGATTAATTTTGGTCAAAAATTATATAAAAAGTTCAACACAATTCCAAATAATTAATATTCTTATTTAAGTATATACTTGAAATACCATACGTTTGATAAAAGACTACCGTAGCAGGCAATAATTAAGGTAAATGTAAAATTAATTTTATGTGAATTCCCATCAAGTCTCAACAGTCGACGAACTGAATATGTTGCAATACTGTAAGGAGTATTTCTGCTGTAGATGCATAGGGAGTGGCAATGCTTTAATAAATACATACTAGTATTTTGCAATAAACTATTTCACCCATATCGCAATGCACGTTACTCATTTTTGCCCGAGGCGTATATTACACAAAATGAAAATGAATACCACCACATTCACATTATTTATACAGTAGAACAATACACGCGGCAGATGTGCACAAAACATGATGTTCCTGTCACAACGAAAATATATAATCACCCGAAATTTATTTCACACCTTTTGCACCAAGCGCCCATCAGCTGCGGTTCCCGGTTTCATGCGGGCGGGCCGGACTCCAGTGGCATCATCTGGATTAAGGACTCCAGGAACTTCATGGAGCCCGAGAACGAGGTTGCTACCCACAGGCCTCAATCTCACTTTTCTTCTTCAGTATCGATATCAAGTACAGCCTCTATGACGCGCTTATGGTGAGTGGATTACAAGCTTACGTTTTCCTTCGCATAGTCTCCGTGACCTTGTGTTTAGAGCGTGCGCCAACGGAGCGAGAGGTCGACGGTTGGAGGCTCACACAGGGCATGTTATAATATGGCCGGTTGCCGACAAATCAGATAGCTAAATCGAGGGTTGCCGATTGCCTTTATGCCAAGTTCCCGTATATTGGATAGGAATCGGGAGTAAACATGTTCATCAGTATAGGTGTCTCATAAGTCAAACTGGCTAACCATTAATCGAAAGGGGTTGTCCGGTTAGCGCAATGGTTGGTATACGCGCTTCTAACCTCGGCGACCCGGGTTCAATCCCCGTTCCCGGAAGCATGTGAGTTTGGTTGGTGGTCAAAATACCGGACAGGTGGGTTTCCTCCGGGTACTCCGGCTTCCCCCCATAACACAAGACCACACCAAAATTAAATATATCTTTCAGTAAAAACTCAAATAGCTGGAAATGGCAGCTATAATCCCAACTTTTGTGGGTCGAATAGTTAATTACATAGGAGTGCTGGAACACACTCCAGGTCCTCACATAATGCAGCCTCAGGCGCGGAATGACCTTAGAAACTTCGAAATACAAACACCTTAATCGAAAGTGGTGACACTTCAATAAAAACAAACATTTTTCTTTATGTAGCATTATCAGCTATATCATTTCCATATTATACAAGGCGTCTTATTTTCGACGCGTCATTAATAGAGGTGTGTATTTTTTCGCGTCTTTTTGCGCCATCAGCCTTTTCTATTTCAAATTGTGTCGCATTCTGAGAAAACTGGGCATAATGCATGTGCGTAAAGTGTCGTCCCAGATTCAAGAAAGTCTCTTCTAAACGAAAATCCACTTAAGGAGGAAAGTGTCGTCCCTGATTAGCCTGTGCGGACTGCACATGCTAATCTTGAACGACACTTTACCCACTGGCATTATGCCCAGTTTTCCCAGAACGAGGCTCAATTAAAGGCAAGATAGTGTTCATAACGTGAAAAATGTACATATCAGTTTGAAACTGGTGAACTATATAAGTAATATAAAACTTATTTATAGTTTTACGAAATAATATTCGAGCTATCGTGGTGTAACATCGATTTGTGATGCATAAAAATAATTAAAACCACACAGGAGTTAACCCGCGTATTTAATTCATAATCAATTATTAGCCACACAGTACGACGGCAAAAGCTCTTTATTTCTATTGATATATTACGATCATGCTTAAAATAATAGTATAACATGATCTGAGGAAAACGTAATTGTTATCGAACTACATTTTCAATGCTTTGCTCTGGTTCAGGACTTCGTTTTTCGTTTTTTATTGAGTACTTTTAACAACGATTTTTGTGAATTTGTCTATGGGGAAAAACACGGCCTATCGTTTTAGAATTTTGCCTACGTCTCATTGTGCTTTAGCGAGTCTTAAAACTTCATAACTTGTTCCATACTTAACATCATTTTAAGAGTAAAAAACATGTTGGACGACTGTTGGCAATTATGATTCTTATAGTCAACACAACATTTGCACCATAGGCATATATGACTTTAAGTAATTATATTAAAAACAACTGATTTTTGTTTCTGGAAAGATTGCATGCAGTTAACATAACTAACACCGATTACTGGGTAAAGCTGACCTCTGCCATGGTGAACTTCAAACCCTATTCTTTTGCAAATATTTAAAACATCTGCTTCGTCTTTAACATGGAAGTCGTGCACGTAGCCTCCGCCCGCCGGGCACGTGACGGTTACCATGGAGGGTAACATGGTGGGCGACCGCGTGTGGTACACATGCAAGCCGGGCTACTGGCTGGTGGGCCATTCCCCAATCCTGTGCGTCGACCAGCCGGGCTTCGCGCTTTGGGACAACGTCTTTCCCATTTGCGTCAACCGCATGAAACGCAGTACGTCAGTGCCTATCCGCGATGGCCATTATTTATGTAAAATTATATTTAATTCAATAGGTATCAGAGGATGTGATGCAATAGAACATACTAGTATTTTTAGGTTTCTGATATTGTTTATGCAAATTTTAGACCCAAATATAATTGAAATATCTCAAGATATGGAATTTAAATGCAATGCTTGACTTATTTGCGAATTCTTGAACATAACACCAGGTAATAATTTCATTCTGCACTAACTAAGTGTAGGGTCGTGTTTTTTTTCACCATACTTTGTTAATATCTCGCTTTGTTTACGACAGGTGGCGCGTTGATTGGCAAAGCATGCTTGAAAACACATTATGCGGCTTCAAGAACGTTAAGGACAATGACCTTGACTGGAAGGTCATACGACCTCTTTTCTCCGGCAACGCCACCTCTCCGTACGACCACAAAGGTACGCATACCGGATGTTTCGTTTGGGACAATCGTTGCTACCAGTTTGCATTTGTAAAACCGTATTTAACAGTGTTTTTTACATAATGCTTAATGTAAGTCGGAGGATAAGACGCTAGTTTGATTGTGCGATTACTCTTTCGCTTTCTTGTTTATGTACGGGTTTTTATTTCAATAATAATAATAATTCCTACAGTTAGCGATCATTTTGATAATAAAAATCAAGTCTTGTATGTCTACTATTCTGATGTAGGTAATTATCTGCAAGCCGAATCCTCCCGTCTTCAGGCTCCGGGTGACATCGGTCGAATAACTGTCTACGCGAGTCACGGTAACGTCACGATCTGCCTGACGTTCGATTACAGGCTCGACGGCGGGGACCTTATTCAATTTAAAGTGTATCAACGACCAATTGCGGAGCTCTCGAAAATAGACGGGGATTATGTATACGTTAACGGGTTGGTTCTGCTGATGTCAGTGAAAGGGACCAACGAAAACGCCTGGAATAAGACTCAAGTTCGTGTGGATGAAGATCACGATTTCCAGGTTCGATATTTGTAACATGTATTAATATGTTTTTTTTAAATTGAAATTTCGATTTATTGTTGGATTTGTCATTTATATTGTGGAAAAGTAACAAAACACGTTTACGGAACTGTTAGCAGTGGTGTTATTTACGAGCCAGTAATGATGTCTTTTTTTCCAATTTACGGTTTGTTCGTAATCAAGTTGATATCGATATGTAAATAATAATGTTCACGAACAGTTAATGATCATTCCGTTCAAGTACATCTTCATGTATGCGTTTGTTAGCAGTGGTTCTATCTTGAGCGTTCAGCTCTAAGGCTTATTGAACAGAACACTCACAGTACATCTTCATTTATGCGTTTGTTAGCAGTGGTTCTATCTTGAGCGTTCAACTCTAAGGCTTATTGAACAGAACACTCACAGTACATCTTCATTTATGCGTTTGTTAGCAGTGGTTCTATCTTGAGCGTTCAGCTCTAAGGCTTATTGAACAGAACACTCACAGTACATCTTCATTTATGCGTTTGTTAGCAGTGGTTCTATCTTGAGCGTTCAGAACACTCACAGTACATCTTCATGTATGCGTTTGTTAGCAGTGGTTCTATCTTGAGCGTTCAGCTCTAAGGCTTATTGAACAGAACACTCACAGTACATCTTCATTTATGCGTTTGTTAGCAGTGGTTCTATCTTGAGCGTTCAGCTCTAAGGCTTATTGAACAGAACACTCACAGTACATCTTCATTTATGCGTTTGTTAGCAGTGGTTCTATCTTGAGCGTTCAGCTCTAAGGCTTATTGAACAGAACACTCACAGTACATCTTCATTTATGCTTTTGTTAGCAGTGGTTCTATCTTGAGCGTTCAGAACACTCACAGTACATCTTCATTTATGCGTTTGTTAGCAGTGGTTCTATCTTAAGCGTTCAGCTCTAAGGCTAATTGAACAGAACACTCACAGTACATCTTCATTTATGCGTTTGTTAGCAGTGGTTCTATCTTGAGCGTTCAGCTCTAAGGCTTATTGAACAGAACACTCACAGTACATCTTCATGTATGCGTTTGTTAGCAGTGGTTCTATCTTGAGCGTTCAGCTCTAAGGCTTATTGAACAGAACACTCACAGTACATCTTCATGTATGCGTTTGTTAGCAGTGGTTCTATCTTAAGCGTTCAGCTCTAAGGCTTATTGAACAGAACACTCACAGTACATCTTCATGTATGCGTTTGTTAGCAGTGGTTCTATCTTGAGCGTTCAGCTCTAAGGCTTATTGAACAGAACACTCACAGTACATCTTCATTTATGCGTTTGTTAGCAGTGGTTCTATCTTGAGCGTTCAGCTCTAAGGCTTATTGAACAGAACACTCACAGTACATCTTCATGTATGCGTTTGTTAGCAGTGGTTCTATCTTAAGCGTTCAGCTCTAAGGCTTATTGAACAGAACACTCACAGTACATCTTCATGTATGCGTTTGTTAGCAGTGGTTCTATCTTGAGCGTTCAACTCTAAGGCTTATTGAACAGAACACTCACAGTACATCTTCATGTATGCGTTTGTTAGCAGTGGTTCTATCTTGAGCGTTCAGCTCTAAGGCATATTGAACAGAACACTCACAGTACATCTTCATGTATGCGTTTGTTAGCAGTGGTTCTATCTTGAGCGTTCAACTCTAAGGCTTATTGAACAGAACACTCACAGTACATCTTCATGTATGCGTTTGTTAGCAGTGGTTCTATCTTGAGCGTTCAACTCTAAGGCTTATTGAACAGAACACTCACAGTACATCTTCATGTATGCGTTTGTTAGCAGTGGTTCTATCTTGAGCGTTCAGCTCTTAGGCTTATTGAACAGAACACTCACAGTACATCTTCATGTATGCGTTTGTTAGCAGTGGTTCTATCTTGAGCGTTCAGCTCTAAGGCTTATTGAACAGAACACTCACAGTACATCTTCATTTATGCGTTTGTTAGCAGTGGTTCTATCTTAAGCGTTCAGAACACTCACAGTACATCTTCATGTATGCGTTAGTTAGCAGTGGTTCTATCTTGAGCGTTCAACTCTAAGGCTTATTGAACAGAACACTCACAGTACATCTTCATGTATGCGTTTGTTAGCAGTGGTTCTATCTTGAGCGTTCAGAACACTCACAGTACATCTTCATTTATGCGTTTGTTAGCAGTGGTTCTATCTTGAGCGTTCAGCTCTAAGGCTTATTGAACAGAACACTCACAGTACATCTTCATTTATGCGTTTGTTAGCAGTGGTTCTATCTTGAGCGTTCAACTCTAAGGCTTATTGAACAGAACACTCACAGTACATCTTCATGTATGCGTTTGTTAGCAGTGGTTCTATCTTGAGCGTTCAGAACACTCACAGTACATCTTCATTTATGCGTTTGTTAGCAGTGGTTCTATCTTAAGCGTTCAGCTCTAAGGCTTATTGAACAGAACACTCACAGTACATCTTCATTTATGCTTTTGTTAGCAGTGGTTCTATCTTGAGCGTTCAGCTCTAAGGCTTATTGAACAGAACACTCACAGTACATCTTCATTTATGCGTTTGTTAGCAGTGGTTCTATCTTGAGCGTTCAGAACACTCACAGTACATCTTCATTTATGCTTTTGTTAGCAGTGGTTCTATCTTGAGCGTTCAGCTCTAAGGCTTATTGAACAGAACACTCACAGTACATCTTCATTTATGCTTTTGTTAGCAGTGGTTCTATCTTGAGCGTTCAGCTCTAAGGCTTATTGAACAGAACACTCACAGTACATCTTCATTTATGCGTTTGTTAGCAGTGGTTCTATCTTGAGCGTTCAGCTCTAAGGCTTATTGAACAGAACACTCACAGTACATCTTCATTTATGCGTTTGTTAGCAGTGGTTCTATCTTGAGCGTTCAACTCTAAGGCTTATTGAACAGAACACTCACAGTACATCTTCATTTATGCGTTTGTTAGCAGTGGTTCTATCTTGAGCGTTCAGCTCTAAGGCTTATTGAACAGAACACTCACAGTACATCTTCATTTATGCTTTTGTTAGCAGTGGTTCTATCTTGAGCGTTCAGCTCTAAGGCTTATTGAACAGAACACTCACAGTACATCTTCATTTATGCGTTTGTTAGCAGTGGTTCTATCTTGAGCGTTCAGCTCTAAGGCTTATTGAACAGAACACTCACAGTACATCTTCATGTATGCGTTTGTTAGCAGTGGTTCTATTTTGAGCGTTCAACTCTAAGGCTTATTGAACAGAACACTCACAGTACATCTTCATTTATGCGTTTGTTAGCAGTGGTTCTATCTTGAGCGTTCAGCTCTAAGGCTTATTGAACAGAACACTCACAGTACATCTTCATTTATGCGTTTGTTAGCAGTGGTTCTATTTTGAGCGTTCAGCTCTAAGGCTTATTGAACAGAACACTCACAGTACATCTTCATTTATGCGTTTGTTAGCAGTGGTTCTATCTTGAGCGTTCAGCTCTAAGGCTTATTGAACAGAACACTCACAGTACATCTTCATTTATGCTTTTGTTAGCAGTGGTTCTATCTTGAGCGTTCAGCTCTAAGGCTAATTGAACAGAACACTCACAGTACATCTTCATGTATGCGTTTGTTAGCAGTGGTTCTATCTTGAGCGTTCAGCTCTAAGGCTTATTGAACAGAACACTCACAGTACATCTTCATGTATGCGTTAGTTAGCAGTGGTTCTATCTTAAGCGTTCAACTCTAAGGCTTATTGAACAGAACACTCACAGTACATCTTCATTTATGCTTTTGTTAGCAGTGGTTCTATCTTGAGCGTTCAGCTCTTAGGCTTATTGAACAGAACACTCACAGTACATCTTCATTTATGCTTTTGTTAGCAGTGGTTCTATCTTGAGCGTTCAGCTCTAAGGCTTATTGAACAGAACACTCACAGTACATCTTCATTTATGCGTTTGTTAGCAGTGGTTCTATCTTGAGCGTTCAGCTCTAAGGCTTATTGAACAGAACACTCACAGTACATCTTCATGTATGCGTTTGTTAGCAGTGGTTCTATCTTGAGCGTTCAGCTCTAAGGCTTATTGAACAGAACACTCACAGTACATCTTCATTTATGCGTTTGTTAGCAGTGGTTCTATCTTGAGCGTTCAGCTCTAAGGCTTATTGAACAGAACACTCACAGTACATCTTCATTTATGCGTTTGTTAGCAGTGGTTCTATCTTGAGCGTTCAGCTCTAAGGCTTATTGAACAGAACACTCACAGTACATCTTCATTTATGCTTTTGTTAGCAGTGGTTCTATCTTGAGCGTTCAGAACACTTACAGTACATCTTCATTTATGCGTTTGTTAGCAGTGGTTCTATCTTGAGCGTTCAACTCTAAGGCTTATTGAACAGAACACTCACAGTACATCTTCATTTATGCGTTTGTTAGCAGTGGTTCTATCTTGAGCGTTCAGCTCTAAGGCTTATTGAACAGAACACTCACAGTACATCTTCATTTATGCTTTTGTTAGCAGTGGTTCTATCTTGAGCGTTCAACAGAACACTCACAGTACATCTTCATTTATGCGTTTGTTAGCAGTGGTTCTATCTTGAGCGTTCAACTCTAAGGCTTATTGAACAGAACACTCACAGTACATCTTCATGTATGCGTTTGTTAGCAGTGGTTCTATCTTGAGCGTTCAACTCTAAGGCTTATTGAACAGAACACTCACAGTACATCTTCATGTATGCGTTTGTTAGCAGTGGTTCTATCTTGAGCGTTCAACTCTAAGGCTTATTGAACAGAACACTCACAGTACATCTTCATTTATGCGTTTGTTAGCAGTGGTTCTATCTTGAGCGTTCAACTCTAAGGCTTATTGAACAGAACACTCACAGTACATCTTCATTTATGCGTTTGTTAGCAGTGGTTCTATCTTAAGCGTTCAGCTCTAAGGCTTATTGAACAGAACACTCACAGTACATCTTCATGTATGCGTTTGTTAGCAGTGGTTCTATCTTGAGCGTTCAGCTCTAAGGCTTATTGAACAGAACACTCACAGTACATCTTCATTTATGCGTTTGTTAGCAGTGGTTCTATCTTGAGCGTTCAGCTCTAAGGCTTATTGAACAGAACACTCACAGTACATCTTCATTTATGCGTTTGTTAGCAGTGGTTCTATCTAAAGCGTTCAGCTCTAAGGCTTATTGAACAGAACACTCACAGTACATCTTCATGTATGCGTTAGTTAGCAGTGGTTCTATCTTGAGCGTTCAACTCTAAGGCTTATTGAACAGAACACTCACAGTACATCTTCATTTATGCGTTAGTTAGCAGTGGTTCTATCTTGAGCGTTCAGAACACTCACAGTACATCTTCATTTATGCGTTTGTTAGCAGTGGTTCTATCTTGAGCGTTCAACTCTAAGGCTTATTGAACAGAACACTCACAGTACATCTTCATTTATGCGTTAGTTAGCAGTGGTTCTATCTTAAGCGTTCAGCTCTAAGGCTTATTGAACAGAACACTCACAGTACATCTTCATTTATGCGTTTGTTAGCAGTGGTTCTATCTTGAGCGTTCAGCTCTAAGGCTTATTGAACAGAACACTCACAGTACATCTTCATTTATGCGTTTGTTAGCAGTGGTTCTATCTTAAGCGTTCAGCTCTAAGGCTTATTGAACAGAACACTCACAGTACATCTTCATGTATGCGTTTGTTAGCAGTGGTTCTATCTTGAGCGTTCAGCTCTAAGGCTTATTGAACAGAACACTCACAGTACATCTTCATTTATGCGTTTGTTAGCAGTGGTTCTATCTTGAGCGTTCAGCTCTAAGGCTTATTGAACAGAACACTCACAGTACATCTTCATTTATGCGTTTGTTAGCAGTGGTTCTATCTTGAGCGTTCAGCTCTTAGGCTTATTGAACAGAACACTCACAGTACATCTTCATTTATGCGTTTGTTAGCAGTGGTTCTATCTTGAGCGTTCAGCTCTAAGGCTTATTGAACAGAACACTCACAGTACATCTTCATTTATGCGTTTGTTAGCAGTGGTTCTATCTTGAGCGTTCAGCTCTTAGGCTTATTGAACAGAACACTCACAGTACATCTTCATGTATGCGTTTGTTAGCAGTGGTTCTATCTTGAGCGTTCAACTCTAAGGCTTATTGAACAGAACACTCACAGTACATCTTCATTTATGCGTTTGTTAGCAGTGGTTCTATCATGAGCGTTCAACTCTAAGGCTTATTGAACAGAACACTCACAGTACATCTTCATTTATGCGTTTGTTAGCAGTGGTTCTATCTTGAGCGTTCAACTCTAAGGCTTATTGAACAGAACACTCACAGTACATCTTCATTTATGCTTTTGTTAGCAGTGGTTCTATCTTAAGCGTTCAACTCTAAGGCTTATTGAACAGAACACTCACAGTACATCTTCATGTATGCGTTTGTTAGCAGTGGTTCTATCTTGAGCGTTCAGCTCTAAGGCTTATTGAACAGAACACTCACAGTACATCTTCATTTATGCGTTAGTTAGCAGTGGTTCTATCTTAAGCGTTCAGCTCTAAGGCTTATTGAACAGAACACTCACAGTACATCTTCATTTATGCGTTTGTTAGCAGTGGTTCTATCTTGAGCGTTCAACTCTAAGGCTTATTGAACAGAACACTCACAGTACATCTTCATGTATGCGTTAGTTAGCAGTGGTTCTATCTTGAGCGTTCAGCTCTTAGGCTTATTGAACAGAACACTCACAGTACATCTTCATGTATGCGTTTGTTAGCAGTGGTTCTATCTTGAGCGTTCAACTCTAAGTCTTATTGAACAGAACACTCACAGTACATCTTCATTTATGCGTTTGTTAGCAGTGGTTCTATCTTGAGCGTTCAACTCTAAGGCTTATTGAACAGAACACTCACAGTACATCTTCATGTATGCGTTTGTTAGCAGTGGTTCTATCTTGAGCGTTCAGAACACTCACAGTACATCTTCATGTATGCGTTTGTTAGCAGTGGTTCTATCTTGAGCGTTCAGCTCTAAGGCTTATTGAACAGAACACTCACAGTACATCTTCATTTATGCGTTAGTTAGCAGTGGTTCTATCTTGAGCGTTCAGAACACTCACAGTACATCTTCATGTTTGCGTTTGTTAGCAGTGGTTCTATCTTGAGCGTTCAGAACACTCACAGTACATCTTCATGTATGCGTTAGTTAGCAGTGGTTCTATCTTGAGCGTTCAACTCTAAGGCTTATTTTAAAGAAATAACTGAAAACAAATCGGGCTGGACTATATGGCGTTGGAATAAATGTTATTAATGACCAGATATGGCTAGCGCATGTTTAATTTACAAAAAATCTTGTCTTAGGCGATGTGGGTGTGTTGAGAGTTTTCAAAGACAACATCCATGCACGTGTCAACCATTTGTTAGAAGTATTTTGATGTTATTAGCAACGTGTCATTTTGGATTAATTTCGTACGGATGGACGAACAGACGAACGAAAGAACGAACGGACGGTATATCGCTATATGCTTTCCGGCATCAGAAGATGCTGGGGGCATTAAAATTCCAAAAAAACGTATCAGTAGTAAACAAATACATCAAAATATATTTTGTCCTGCGATTATTCAATTTGCATTTTAGCAATAATTAAAATGGCATATGGAATCTTCTATTGCTGGTATGATTTACGTAATTACATAGAAAATACTGTTATGCATACGGTATAGAAGAGCATTTTAGTAAACAGATTTGCAGGATACACACTTTTACAATATCATGTATTTACAGGTGATTTTTGAAGCCACCCTTGTAAACGAGATCGGGTCACGCGTTGCAATTGATGACGTCATTGATGCTAGCGTTGATTGTCACCGTTATGAACTTTCTAAAACCTTAACTGAATTTATAGAATACAACAACAAAAACAACAAGTTGTATGCACACTGTGAATTGGTTTTGTTGTGCTGTAAAATGTCCAATTAATCGAGCGATGACGTCAGTCTGTGTACTTGAAACTGTCTCATGTTACTATTTGCTGAAAGAGAAAAATCGCAATGATTTCAAATTAAATGTATATTTTCATTGCCTTAATAGTGTACCGAATCATTATTATAATCAATCGCAAAGACGTGTGTCGCACGGTTTTATCGAGTTTACCTCCAAAATGATAACAACACATTACTAACAATGGAAAAAAACGATTTAAATATAATATAAAGTGTTAGGTTAACAATATTATGTCTGCCTACCGGCAAGGCCCTTCCCTTGGTTTCTATGGGCAACAAGGCGGCCACCGCAGCGCACACGAAACATATGCAGGCATAAACCCACACAGCTGCCGACAGAGAGGCGTCCAGGAGCACCTGGTATAGGAACCATAAAATGAGCCTCTTTCTGGGAAAACCGGGCTTAATGCAAGTGCGTAACGTGTCGTCCCATATAAGCCTGTGCAATTTGCACATTCTGATCAGGGACGACGCTTTAAGCTTTTATGGAATTTTTCGTTTCAAGGAAGTCTCCTCTAAACGAAAATCAAGTACAGGTGGAAAGTGTCGTCCCGGACATGCATTAAGCCCAGTTTTCCCAGAACGAGGCTCAAATACACACTAATCATTGTCGCCTGATTTTTTAAATAAACCTACAAGCAAATAGATACTCACCCTCGTAAACACAATATGCCAATATTAATGTTGTATAGTATTTTATTTCAAAATGAAAAACACATCGAGAAATACATTGTTTTTCTAAGCGTTTTTTTTTAAATAAAGTAAACGCGAAGACCAGAAATTTCACATAAATTTTTGAGGAAAAATAATCTGTCTAGGGTTTAAAAAACAACACACGCAGATAAATAAATGATTTCGTAATATATTATTACCTGGGCAAGAAATGGAGTAATCATAGCTCCAACCCTGGCACACGTAGACGAGGTACCTAGGCCAGACGCTCGTATAGATGTTGGGTAAACCTGAAGATAAACATTGCAATACCAAAGTCATTATTGCGATAACAATCATTTCGATCATCCTCAGTGTTCCCATGATGCTCCTTTGCCTTTTCATCCGCACACGAAGATATGCATACAAATTGTCTTCTACTTCAACGGCGTCGCGGTCGCGTCATAACTACCACTTTCGATAGCGTCATCGTCATCTGCATAATCATTCCAATAAAAAATGCGTCTGTTTCTTTTGACATAAGCATAATTATCATCACATTGATCATTTTATAGTAAAGCCAATGAAAACACCTTGAACAAAATATACCTTATTAAAAGAAAACTACAACCGCACTACACATGCACACCCACGTACTTCCGTCGTGTAGATATAGACGAAGTTGAAAATGCCAGTAGAGAAACCTCGCACCATGAAGATGAAGAACGTGAGCACCTCCTGGGACACGTGCACCTGTATAAGCAGGAAGAACACGCTGCAGCCGACAAAGTTCACGGCGCCCGTGTAGCGTCGCCCGATGACGTCGATGAGGAGCATGTTGAGCGGCAACGCTGAAGTTACATAAGACACGTCATCGATTCAGTAGAATGTCGATTCTATTAATTCCACGAATGAGAATCTTAAAATATATATTTTTCCGACAAACGCAGTGAATACTTGTAAATCACTTATCAATTCCATATAAAGTACCTTGAATTTTTTGTTTAAGTATACATCTTCGTCGTTTTATGTTAATTAAAGGAACCCGTTAACAGAATACCAAAATGAAAATTTTCGATGTCATAAATTCTTATGATATATTATATATTTTAATTCAAGAAGCGAAATGAAAAATAAAACTTTTTTTTCTTTGTCTAAAAATCATTTTAGAATGTTGCAAATGTTATAGTTAGGATACTTAATATATCAAATTATATTATACTAATCAGCGAACAAGATCCTTTAACGTCGTTCTTGCAAGTAAGTCTATTGGACATAATTTTTGTACGAGTTAATGGTTGAGTTCATGGTTGATGAAAATCTTCAACTTCTTTTAAATGAATTCTCTGCAGAGAAAATATGCAAATACTGTTGTTCACATATAAACTGAAGAACTCTAACAGGCGTTTCGAAGTTCCAAAGTCGGTCCAAAGAGGTAGATACGTCGTTACCACGGCTTACTAACTTGGTCCCGATAGTTACTTATTAAGTCGTGTGGACGAATTAATAAGAAACGAGTTACTTTGTCGTGGAAACAACAAAAGAAAAAAATACAAGCAAATGTCTAATCTGTTCCTCGGTGACACGCTTACACACACATATATATATATATATATATATATATATATATATATATATATATATATATATATATATATATATATATATATATATATATATATATATATATATATATCAATATTCATTGCGATTTGATTCCACAATAATCTTTATACAAGTATATTTTTTAACTGTGTTCTCCATGGGTTTCTTATTGCATTCATTTGGAAACTGATTTAAATGAACTTCGTTCTGGGAAAACTGAGCTTAATGCATGTGTGTAAAGTGTCGTCCCGGATAAGCCTGTGCAGTCCGCGCAGTCTTACCAGGGACGATACTTTCTGCTTTTATGGTATTTGTTGTTTAAGGAAAGTATGTTCTTAACAAAAATCCAATTTAAACGGAAAGTGTTGTCGCTGATTAGCCTGAACGGACGGCACAGGCTAATCTGGAACGACACTTTACGCACATTCATTAAGTCCAGTTTTCCCAGAGCGATTCTAAAACCCGCTGTCAAGTGCGGTTTTGAAGCCCTAAAACTCACAAATGTATTCTCCAACAGTACTGCGGTTTTGAAGCCCTAAAACTCACAAATGTATTCTCCAATAGTACTGCGGTTTTGAAGCCCTAAAACTCACAAATGTATTCTCCAAGAGTACTGTGGTTTTGAACCCTTACAACTCACAAATGTTTTCTCCAAGAGTACTGCGGTTTTGAATCCTTACAACTCACAAATTTATTCTCCAAGAGTACTGAAGATCATGGAGACATAGTCGTCAGTTTTCAGTCCACTGCATTTGCACGTCTGCCCACCTATCATAGAAAATACAAAATTTCACTTAAAGCAATTGTTCAGTTTAGCGATGTCTTATTCATGTATTATTTTTCACTTATTACCATCCTTTACTGTATATGTTATCGGTATGATTATAATCATTGTTTTTTATTTATGTTTAATTATAATAATGATAGTAAGAACGTGCATCGCGTGTTGTTGCATATTGATTCTCGCATCATACAGCTCAATATAGACTGTGTACAGCCTGCATTATCATTTTTATAGAGATAACTCTCGCCTACTTCTTGTACTGTACTTATACTAAACAGAGTTACGTTTTCGTATCTGCTTAAAATGCAGCCAGAAGAGAAAAGGAGCGTTGATATTGTAATGCAAGGCATCTCAAGAAGTAATTGTGAAATTAGAAAAGAAAAGAAACTTATCAGTCTGTTGACAGACTAGGCTAAATATGCAACAACACGCGATGCACGTTCTTACCTGCGGTCTTGGCGTTGTGCAGTTGAAGTATCTCAGCGCTGGCCAGAACCATTCCATAATAAGTGAGGGCAGTCCCGAACCACAGGACCCACAGTTGTAGCGTCGTACGGAGGTAAGAGCGGGAAAACAGGAGCTTCGGGTGCCCTCTTTGGTCCTGGGAAAAAGAGCGGAATGCGTGTCTAACTAATGATAGCCAACCGCCGAGACCCATTTACTGCGACAAGAGATGGTTATTGGTTCCGAGTGTAGGGAAACTCGGGAAATATTCAAACGATCTGTGTATAAAAGTGTTAACCATGCTTAAACTCGGCATGCATTTTACACATGAATATAGGCTACCCAGTAGCTCAGTTACTCAGTACTAGTAGTTATCCTTAAATGAAATAATTATGGCTTGATAATATTACCAAGTCTCAAACATATTTCATTGAAATATTTCACCACGTGTTGTACTCTCTTTTTATGGCTTAACATTCAGTTACCTATTATTATTTACTGCAGTTAATTACTTTGAGCTTCTGAATTCATAGAAAGGAATTGACAATCCACCGTTTGAAATATGGTTTAATGGCAACAGTCATCAACTCACAACAATACTTGTCATCCGTTTTACTGCACGATAAAAACAAGAAAAACTCAGAAAACGATTCTGACAACCACATTCAACTACAATTCTATGCTTTGGAGTGACCATTCTAAAAGGTGACCAAAGAAACCTTGTCATGTGAAAATGGGTCTTAAGTAATATGCGGCCATTGTAGCTCCAGACCAGCCTGCTCATGCGCAGTCTGGTCATGAACTACACTGTCCTCTAATGAGACCACGAAACTTTGCTTGACTTTTCAGCGAACAGCGTAGCTCCTGACCAGGCTGCGCATTTGCGTAGGCTGGTCTGGAGATACGTTGGTCGCGTAAGGCACAGTACCAATTGCGAAGGCTGGTCTGGAGATACGTTGGTCGCGTAAGGCACAGGACCAATTGCGAAGGCTGGTCTGGAGATACGTTGGTCGCGTAAGGCACCGGACCAATTGCGAAGGCTGGTCTGGAGATACGTTGGTCGCGTAAGGCACCGGGCCAATTGCGAAGGCTGGTCTGGAGATACGCTGGTCGCGTAAGGCACAGGACCAATTGCAAAGGCTGGTCTGGAGATACGCTGGTCGCGTATGGCACAGTACCAATATCTGCATGACGATTCTCATACATGCTTTTTCCATTTGCTTTGTCGTGTGCTTTTGTCAAATGTACATTGGTGCCAGTTAATAAAATACTTCACAGTGATGATGAGATTAATCTCCATTATGAAACTGGACTTTCACTTTTTAATAAATATAAGACACTGACCTGCATTTCCTCAACCAGTTCGCCCTCTGGAAGTTGCGTTTTGTTGATCTTGGCAATGGACTGCAGTATCCTGAATGCCTCCTCCTTGCGTCCAGCGCCCACCAGGTACCGGGCCGACATCGGCAGGTACTGAACCGAACACAAGACCGAATAAAAACAAGCGCTATAGGTCTACCCGTGGAATGAAGGAAACTTACCGGTGCTCAGAAAATACATAATTGTTAAGATACTCAAATGATACTCACACTAAAACTGAAGATAAAAAAATATGACTAATACCAATACCCACTGCCAATATAATTAATTGGATCGTATGGCCAACGGCCCAAAATACATTTTAATCTTCTGATATACAAGTGATGTCAAATATATAGAAACATGTAAACATAGAAATTATTGCATCCATACATGCTTAACGGATTTACATTATTGCATAAATTATTTATTTTTTGTGATAAAACAATATTATATTTACGAAAAAAGCGACATCTTATTTCACACACTTACCTACTAACATATTATTTTTAAAATGCGTCAGTTTCCATGACGTCCATTTCCTGAACATATATAATATAGTTTAGCATGAATTCCGAATTTGAATGTGGATTGACAGTGGATGTACGACGATGACACGTCATATGTTTGTGAACTGTTAGTGCATGGCTTCGAATAAATACGTGAATGTCCCTGTTACGCGTGTTGTCATTACCCGGAAGAGGACGATGATGGCGAAACAGGGGATAGAGGACAGGGCGAGGAGCCACCTCCAGCCAAGCCGCGGGATCACGATGGCAGACAGGGTGATCTCGAACATCGTGCCCGTGGCCCAGCACACCTGCGGACACCGACAAAATACAATAGAATACTAGTGGTCTTATTATGAATACGAATGGGCCTCGCTCTGGGAAAACAATGCTGAATGCATGTGCCTTAAGTGTCGTCCCAGATTAATCATGGACAACACTTTCCGCCTTAACATGATTTTCGCTAAGAAGAGACTTTCTTTAAACGAAAAATACCAAAAAAGAGGAAAGTGTTGTCCTTGATTAGTCTTTGCGGTCTGCACTGGCTAATCTGGGACGACGCTTAACGCGCATGCATTAAGCCCGTTTTTTCTAGGGCTAAGCTCTTATATGTTTGGAGTTCTGAAAAGTTCATTCATAGATGCTTATTTCCGTTTCAACATGCGCTAATCAATGTAAGGCTTGATTCAGTGCTGGGAGCATGGGTGACACGTCTTTAACTGTTAATAAATTGTTCACAACCAATTTCGCTTTCGCGGTAAAGCTTGTGAGAAAAATCAATGACACAATGTCAACTCATGAATGTTTCCTTTGAAAGAAACACAAGGTTGTTGTTTTTTTGCTAGGAATTATTGACCGTTTATTGGAAATGTTCAAAACATATTGGTTTACAACATTAAAAGTTAGCAGTTTTCTCAACAAGGATTCTTTTCACAATAACGTATAAGACCGTATTATAGTTACCTTCTGCAAAGCCAGACTTGTTACAATAAAAATCGAACACGCCGGACAGTGATATTTGATTCCATTTTCTTGAAATACGAATTCTTAAGTTTAAGGACAACGAAATTTAACCCACCGATCCAAATATAAGAATTTTGGCCCTGTACTTCTGTGGAAGATATTCAGTAAGTAGTGTGATCCTAAAATAATAGAAGGAGAAAACAAATACAAAACGCAAAGGCATTTATGTTCGAATGTCTTACTAGGCAGATAAACTACGTCGTTTTCGAATCAGTTCAATATTTTAAAATATAAGTCAGAGAAATCTCTTTATTACCGGTAATACGACTTAAAATATAATCTAATTAACCTGTTTCTATCTGAAACTAAATGGCTTCTTCACATAGGACTCATGAAAGGAGAACAGAAATAACAACGTCGTAAGTATGGACGTACTGTAGTATCAACAGGTAACGTATGCCACATAATTAAATAAATTATTCCTAAGAGAGTCACACAAGTCACCGTGTAGACTTGTCTATGCAAGATTTCCATTGCTTATTATGAATGGTTTAAGACTAAATTAAACTAATAACCTACCAACATGCAAATTTTTGCATTTTCATTCTGTATACTATACGGATAATTCCACAACAAGATTTATATTTCGTCAAGTGATGTGTAAAGCATACACCCATCTCCACATATATATTTAGAAATAACGGTGAATGCATGTAAAGAAAAGATCATAAGTTTCAAATGTTCGCTTTTATAATTTGCAGAGTAAATTTTGCCAGTGTTCATGCCAAAATAATGAGAAACTAAGACGACTAAGTAATAATGAGAAACTAAGACAACTTAGTTTTGTTCCAATACTCAGTTATGATACGTCATTAAAACATTTAAACCTATATAAGTATTATAATATTTCATATGGGCCAGTGTAGCTCCCGACCTGACTGCGGGAATTCGTAGACTGATCTGGAGCTACGCTGGCCGCATATGATATAGGACCCATTTTCGCCTGACGCGATTCATATAGGCATTCACGTACCCATGCGGCATGCCAGCCATCCCCGCACCCACAAGTCCCCGCAGCAGGAGAATCCAGAAATAGGACGGACTGAATGACGTCAGCAGACCGAAGTACCAAACGACAACCGACGCAAGCATTAGATTCTGAAAAGAGCAAAGATACATTTATGATTTCTTTGCCTTTGGATTGTAAAGAGTTCTCCTTTGTAAAGAAATAACCTTTCAGCAACAACAACAGTAGTGATATGTGTTGAAGTGTGCGAGTAACATAATAGTAATGCTGCAACTGCTATAGTAGCCTTATTTTTAAAGACGTCTCGTGTTTGCATACAAATGTATATCTTCTATTTCGCACATTAAGTTAGTCTTTATAATAAAATTAAACTGTTTGCAGACAGAAACGTTTTACAATGACATGAGCCACGCTCTATGAAAACCGGGCTTAATGCATGTTCGTAAAGTATCGTCACAGATTAGCCCGTGCATTCCGCACAGGCTAATCAGGTACGAGACTTTCCGCTTTTATTGAATTGTTCGTTTAAACGAAGTCACTTCTAAACGAAAATCTCGTCTAGGCGGAAAGCGTCGTTCCTGATTAGAATGTGCGGACTGCTGTTACTCTGGCTTTTCACGAACGCGCTCACATTTCGCCGGCCATATCTGTCGGCCAGTATTCCCCAGAACGGCGACGTTGTCCCCATCCCTATAAATACGACCTGTAAAACATATTTGGGCATTTAAGTAGTTGGAAGTCACTGGTAAGTATTCAGATATTTGCATGAGCTTTAGTCAATAAGATGTTTTATTTCGTAATTATTTTTTTCCGATTTGTTTGGAAAGTTCAATATATGGGAGCCTCGCTCTTGGAAAACAGGGCTTAATACATGTGTGTAAAGGGTCGTTCCGGATCAGCCTGTGCAGTCCGCACATGCAAATGAGGGACGACACTTTCCGCCTAAACTGGATTTTCATTTAGAAGAGACATCTGTAACCGAACAATTCCATAAAAGTGGAAAGTATCGTACATGATTAGCCTGTGTGTACTGCACAGGCTAATCTTTGATTACCCTTCATGCACATACATTAAGCCCAGTTTTCCCAGAACGACGCTCATCTGAGGAGCAATCAACTACAGGCTTTTAACTTTCAGTAGAGTACCGCAGTAAGGTCGAAACTTCTAAATTTATTAGAATCAATTTAAAAACATATATATTCCACAGTGGACATCATGACAAAGGGCCATAAATCTGCTAAAATTTCCCACAGCCCACATTCATTCCTACACGATTACTATCACATAAGTTCTTCAAAGCCGAGTACACATAATTTCGGGGACTAAATATTACAAATAGAAAACAAAAAAAGGGCCATATATCTACCAAAATTGGTCGCAGCCAAACTTCCTTCCTTTACGATCACTTACCTATTAAGATCATTTCGTTTTCAGACTTTGAGCGAATTTCCCCCAGCTTTCAGTATAATTGAGTATACAAAATTTCGGTACGTACGAATTGATTGATGCTTAATGCCTCCCACTAAATGGAGGAATAAAATTCAATACAAACGAAATCAATGTGGACAAAAGCGACATAAGTTTCCAAAAGACGGTACCGTTTTACTTAGCAACTTACGCAAATCTTACGCACATATTTTAAAATAATTGAATTTCATTTATTTTAGATTGATGCATATTAATTTTTACTTGCAATGTATTATTATATTATGAATTTCATTGAAACATACCATATGTAAATGTAGCAAGAAATTGAAGGAACTATACTGAATTTAAAATATGTGCGTAAGTCTACGAATTGCGTAAGTAGCTAAGTAAAACAGTACCCTAGCTGTGTGCTGTGCGCTATGGTACCGTTGTGATAAGCGCCACCTGCGTCTGTGACAGCCCCCACTGACAGCGCAGCTCGGGCGACAGGACCGCCAGCAACATCATCTCGCATGCGTCCGCCATCTACAAACAGTAGAACAGCTTACACGTGTCGAACAAAATGAGTTTTTTTTTCGATTTCCCGAGTTTGTCAGATTTCGTTCTTGTTTAATTCGTTTAATTTTCTGCGGTTTGACCCTTTTTAATTGAAATCAAATCCCCATATATACTTACATGTGTTTAGACATGTTTCATAAAAAGTTGCTTCTTTGTGCTTATGAATAGGAATCTTTACGAGTTTGTTATATAATAATGAGCCGCGCTCTTGCAGAACCGGGTTTAATGCAAAAATTGTCGTCCCAGATTAGCCTGTGCAGTCCGCACAGGCTTATCAATGACGACACTTTCCCACTTTCCGCTTTTATGGAATACTCTGTTTAAAGAAAGTCTCTCCTAAACGAAAATCCAGTATAGGCGGAAATTGTCGTCCCTGATTAGCCCGGTTTTCCCAGAGCGCGGCTCACATTTAATAGTTACAACGTTTAGATTTACAACATATCTCTGAGATGTGTTACTTAGGACAGGCTGGTTAAACCTGATTTGACCATACCGGTAAGCAATACTAATAGTGTCTCGATTACATTTATTTAAACTATTTCAAAATAATCGCTAACTATAAGGTAAACTTACAAGAATAAACAAAGTACTTGTAGTACCATATTCATATATTGAACGTCGCATTTCAATTGTCGTTGTTATTACATGTTTAATGGTTTACATTACCGGAATTTGTAGGGGTTGGATTTGTACTATAAACGTATTCATGCACTTATATTTTACAAACAGAATTTTAGAAGGTGTTAATGATTATCAATTCATTTAAAAGCTTGTATCTCTTATGGTGGCACAATAATTTGTTGTATACAAATTCCTTATAACACCACAAACAAACAACACGATTATTTACACTGCACTGCAATACGTACAGAAAAGAGCCCCGTAATGGCCCATAGACGGAACTGGAACCAGCCGACCCCGAGCACCTCCACTGCCTCCTCCACCGTGAACTTCCGATCAGCATCGCACAAGGAGCGCCATCTCTCGCATGGCAACCGCGTCCTTATGTCTACATTGTCGTCCTCGAAAAACCGCTCCTGTGTGTCTACAATACAATTAAGCAGCGCGCCATAAGCAATGCAGCGCCATCCGTTCGGTTTCAGTGTGGACGGTCGCAGATCAAAATGCGTGACACTATTATTTTTGATATAATCCTAATGACATGGACACGTTATGCTTGTATTTGTGTCGCGCATCATGATGTAGAAAAAAACAACATCAAACTCGATTTAATATAATATACATTATTAAATGCATTGAGTTGTCATGACATTAAATGAATGAACGATCATTCTTATTGTTCAGTTTATTTTATCCTGAAGCGATTTTTACAAAACCTTTTCTTTTCCAAACAGCGTATTACACGGTAAATGGTATTACACGTAAAGGTCACAATATACTAAATAGTTTCCCTATATATTTCGATGTAAAAGCGACAACTTTGAGCGAAAATAAATGCAACATTTTTTACATAAAGACCCCCATAGCCATACATTTTCTTAAAGGTCATTCTAAGCGGAATCGATTTATGCAATAAAAAAGATATGGCATGTTCAAACCAAAAAAGAACTTGACGCTAATTAAAATCGACTGTTTTTGCAACTTTTTTCACGCCCGTTTCTTAGTGATATGTAACCTTTTTCAGTGCAAGGCTTTACTAATGTCTCCAAGTTAATCATATTTCAGGGATTCGGTCGTGAACACCTATTTATGCCCTACCATTATCTCCGAAAGATAAGACCCGAACATGCCTTCGAGTCAACTATGATATTTTTTTAGAGAGTACAGCCCTACATGACACGAGTATTTAGTATATTGTAACCTATATAAAGCGTTTGCGGTCAGACGTTAAGCATCACCAACCGAAACAGTGAAATCAAATAATAGTTATAGTATAAAACCATGGAATACTCGAAACCTGCGATAACTCGAGCATCGAGGTCAGTCCCGTGCTATCTCGAGTTATCGCAGTTTTACTGTATATTCAATTAAATTTATGATTTAAAGAGTGCCTTTATAACTTACTGGTGAAGAATATTCTACCGTCAGCAAGACTAAAATCCATTTGTAAATAAACGTCATATTAATTTGAAGGATGCAGCGCAGATTGAAAGCTCGACCAGAAGTGTACACTACACTAGCTAGCTAGCGATATAATCGATATCCGTTTAGAAAGCACAGATAGATGTCGCACAGTGGCATTATGTATTGTATATTGAGTAAATATGGACGCATATTAAACAAGAAATGTAGGTGAAGCAACCACAGCATGTATTGATGGAATGAATAAAAGTAACCACAAACACGGAACTTTTGGATGACGTATATACTGTAAAATTAGTAATCAATAATACAAAAAAGTAAAGTATCTTTAGTGAACTTCTTTTACGTTTTATTTAAATAATGCTTTAGTGAGGCTGAGTATAATAAATGAAATAATCTTACAAATGTCGCCATGCAAACATTACGTAACAATAAAACCGGCGTATTTATCAACGAGACGTCCCTAAAATATTTTTATAAGTGGTTGCGGATATATCCACTTATGTAGCCTAACCGTTCCTGATTCACCGAACCAAGGGAGACAAATGCGATCACTTTAAAATAGATCGAAGACGGTAGTATCATATTCATACCGCAGTATGTAAACTAGAACTGAAATTATACGGATAGTGGGATTTATATTGGGCAACAGGGGTGTATGCGCCCTCCTCCACCCCGCCCCCCTCGCCTTAAAATTGTAACTTAAACATTCACTTCATAGCCAACGGCTAGCTAAAGAACCTTCAGCGAACAGCTAAAGTAATAGTACTGGCGTAACCTGATAATGTTGCGAAAAGTGAGAAAATATAAAAAGCGGCGTTTTAAGTTATGGTAGAAATAGCCAAAAGCGTGCTTCTTAATCAATGTATTGTACTGATCGAGCGATCACTTTCAGGTATTTATCCAAACGGAATTATAAGTATGAAAATACTATTTTAGTCTGTGAAATTAATGTTCAGATATAAGTGTCTTGTGTATTTAAGTATAAGTTCTAATAATACTGTTATGCAATCGATATTACGTATTTGCTGCAGCGATATTAAAATGGCAAATAATAGTAGCCACGTGTAATTGTACAAATATACGCATAACTGTGCAAATATGCTTATTATAATTGCACGTATGTACTTTCTATTATATAGACATTACAGGCAATATGGTTAATATACTAAAACATTGTTTAGAAATGTAACATTTTCCTGTGTGCAACAGCTTTTGTTTGTTCACTTTTCCACGTGAACAGAACGTCACACAGTTAGGCAGTAACAACAAGACCGCTCATACATATATAATGGTGATCATTTACACTTGATGGTGATTGATGGTCGAAATTGGGATGATCATTTTGGTAATTATGGGGATAACGCGGATAACGAAGATGTTGATGTTATGATGGTGCTGATGTTGATGGTAGGTACCTTTATAATGGTCGCGATTCTGGTTCTAATGATGACAACCATGATTCTGAATGTACTAAACATGATCGTGGTGGTTTTGGTGATGGAGATGATGATTGTGATAATGCTAACGATGGTGGTGGAATTGTTAGTGGTGGTGGTTGTGGTGGTGGTGGAAGTGATGATGGTGGTGGTGGTGGTGATGGTGGTGGAAGTGGTGGTGGTGGCGGCGGCGATGGTGGTGGTGGAGTAGGATGAGGAGGTGGTGGTGGTGGTGGTGGTGGTAGTGATGGTGGTGGTGGTGGTAGTGATGGTGGTGGTGTTGATTATGGTGTTAGTGGTGGTGGTGGTGAGGGTGGTGGTGGTGGTTGTGGTGGAGGTGGAGGTAGTGGTGGTGGTGGTGATGGTGGTGGTGGTGGTGGGGGTGGTTGTGGTGGTGGTAGTGGAGTAGGAGAAGGAGGTGGTGATGGTGGTGGTGGTGTTGATGGTAGTGGTCGTGGTGGTGGTGGCGGCGTTGGCGGTGGTGGTGTAGAAGGAAGAGGAGGTGGTTGTGGTGGTGGTAGTGGAGGAGGAGGAGGATGAGTTGTTGGTGGTGGACCGTGGTGGTGGTGGAGGTGTTTGTGGTGGTGGAAGTAGTGGTGGAGGTGATGGTGGTGGTGGTGGTGGTTATGGTGGTGGTTGTTATGGTGGTGGTGGTGGTGGTGGTTGTGGTGGTGGTAGTGGAGAAGGAGAAGGAGGTGGTGATGGTGGTGGTGGAGTAGGAGGAGGAGGAGGAGGTGGTGGTGGTGGTGGTGTTGATGGTGGTGTTGATGGTGGTGGTGAAGGTGGTGGTCGTGGTGGTGGTGGCGGCGTTGGCGGTGGTGGTGGAGAAGGAGGAGGAGGAGGTGGTTGTGGTTGTGTTGGTGGTGATAGTGGAGGAGGAAGAGGATGAGTTGTTGGTGTTGGTGGTGCTGATGGTGGTGGTGGTGTTGGTTGTGGTGGTGGTGGTGGTGCTGATGGTGGTGGTGGTGGTGGTGGAGGAGGAAGAGGATGTGGTGGTGGTGGTGGTGGTGGTGGTGGTGGAGGCGGTTATGGTGGTAGTGGTGGTAGTGGGGGAGGAGGAGTTGGTGGTATTGGTTTTGGTGGTGGTGGATGTGGTGGTGGTGGGTGTGGTGGTGGTGGTGGTGGCGGCGGTGGTTGTGGTGGCAGCGGCGGCGGCAGTTGCGGTGGCGGTGGTGGTGGTGGTGGTGGTGGTGGTTGCGGTGGTGGTAGTGGTGGTTGTGGCGGCGGCGGTGGCGGTGGCGGTGGCAGTGGTGTTTGTAGTGGTGGTACAGTTGTAATGGTGATAGCAAATGTCAACAATGGTTTCAGATGAATGCGTATGTGACCTATTCATTTATGTTTGTTTCTACCAAACTGGACAAACGAAAATAATAGTACATTTGACCGGTGTGATGTTAAGGTCGATTATATCACACATGTGTCACAACAGCGGCTTTAACAAACATGAAATGAGCCTCGATCTGGGTCAACGGGGTTTAATGAATGTGCTTAACTCATTTATGCATAGCGTCTAGAAAAATGCCTTGGCAAACAGAGTAGACCCAGATGAGACGCCACTTGATGCGGCGTCTCATCTGGGTCTACGCTGTTTGCTTAAAGGAATTTCTAAAAGAAATATTTTAAATATAGAAATAAGTATACTAGACATCCCTAATTTTGGAAATAAATTCATCCAATGTAAAAGGATGGGAGAGTCCACCAGGCATAAGTGGGTTAAAGTTTCGTTCCAGATTAGCAGTCCGCAGGGACTAATCAAGGGCCACGCTTCCCGCTTGAATTGGAATTTCGCTAAGAAGATTCTTCCTTTAAATGAAAAATAGAATAAAAAAAGAAAGTGTCGTTACTGATTAGCATGTGCGGACTGCACAGGCTACTCTGGGACGGCACTTGACGCACACGCATTAAGCCTGGTTTTCCCAATGTGAGGCTCAAATGGACGTGTTTTCTGCTCACGGTACTCTTAATAACAGCTCTAACCTTCTTTTTTGTCAGGGAAGCATGATTGAAAAATAGTTTTGAAATGCGGGTTGTAGGCACCTTTCGAGTCTGTCAAGAGGGGCTGCAAATGAGTGGACTCTACAAAGAACGACGAGACTTGGTTTACGATGTGTTAAGCCATAACCAAAAACTAGGAATTGTTTGGATGAAGAACATGGCTGTCTTGTAACATCGTTCACTCTCAGTTATGTTTGATTGACCTTCGTGTTAATAGGCGCGGCCAAAAAATCGCGTTTCGTATCGTCAGTAATGAATAGTCAGTACCAAATATGGAATACATAAAATAATTAACGATGCTGTTATAGCGTTCTAAAAGTACTACAAACACTTAAGAAGACAAGTGTTATAGTATTGACTAGACATGTCTCAAAAAGAATACAAAATAATACATGTCTAAGTTATGGAATCCAGAACTACAATCCAGCTTACCCTCAACGGTACAGAGTTTGATGTTATTAATAGACATGTATACCGTCGTCTTATCCATTTTACGTCAGAAAAAAGTTACGCCACGTAGAGAAATATCACACTCACGACATGAACACATATGGTTTTCATTCCCATTTTATTTTCTATCTAGGTGATAGGCTATAGTACATCTTGTGAACAGGATGTGACACGTAGTGGTTTATAAAGAGCTACACGGTTAAAAGTATATCAAACAGCTGTTCAACTCATGCGTAACAATGTTTTAAAACAACAGCAGTGTTAGTGTGACGTTTTGTTACAAAATATCTACCAGCCCGATATTCACATATAGTTTACAAGCGAAGGTAGAAAATCAAACCTCAAGAATAAACTATTGCATAGGCGAATTAAAAAAAAATATTGTTCGATACTTTACGCAATTCGTTCCTGAATTTCTTGCGCGGACTTCACAGGCTAATCTGGAATGCATTAAGCCCGGTTTTCCCGGAGCTGGGCTCAAGTTTATAACAGTAGTATCGGTTCCTTATCTTACTACTTTATGTACAAATACATTTACATAAGTATTGTATGGATTGTTTTCAATTAAGAAAATGGTCACCATTCAGGAATTTAAACGACATAAAAAAACACACAAATCTGACAAATTTCATTAAATGGTCTAAGGTAGTAGCATTTTTGTGGCAGATTGGGAAACCGAAAAAGTATTTTGCTCAAAATCTGTTAGGTTATTTCCTGTGTGTAGATGGCGGACGCATGCGAGATGATGTTGCTGGCGGTCCTGTCGCCCGAGCTGCACTGTCAGTGGGGGCTGTCACAGACCGATGTATGTACAACGGAACCATTACCCCATAGCAAACAGCTTACCCTTTGGTACGTCCCTACATTTTGTATACTCAACTCCTCTTCCCGCTTGATGTATTTCGCTCAAAGTATGGAAAAGAAATAATCTTAATCCATTTATGCCTAGTGGACTCTCCCATCCTTCTAAATTGGATCAATTTATTTCCAAAATTAGGGATGTCTAGTATATTGATTTCTATATTTAGAATATTTATTATAGAAATTCCTTTAAGCATCATGCGGCGTCACATCTGGGTCTACGCTGTTTGCCAATGCCTTTTTTCCAGACGCTAGGCATAAATGGGTTAATGTGTAGGTGATCGGAAAGGAAGGAATTTAGCTGCGACCAGTAATTGTAGAAATGAGGCTCTTTTTATGTGTTCCATTAGTATTATTAAGTCCCCGAAATGGTGTGTACTTGACTTCTACTCAACTGTTGGATTTCCCTAAAACGTTCACAGTTAAAGAACTAGGGTGCTAGAAATCATACAGGAATGAAAGTGGGCTGCGGTTAATTTTAACAGATTTATGGCTCTTTGTCATGTTTTCTACTGTGGAGTATACACGTCTTTAAATTGATTTTTAATTCATTGAGTATTTTCGACCTTACTGCGGTACTTTACAGAAAGTTATAAGCTTCTAGGTGATTGCTCTAAAGATGAGCCTCGCTATGGGAAAACGGGACTTAATGTATGTGCGTAAAGTATCGTCCCGGGACTTAATGTATGTGCGTAAAGTATCGTCCCGGGACTTAATGTATGCGCGTAAAGTATCGTCCCGGGACTTAATGTACGTGCGTGAAGTATCGTCCCGGGACTTAATGTACGTGCGTGAAGTATCGTCCCGGGACTTAATGTACGTGCGTGAAATATCGTCCCGGGACTTAATGTATGTGCGTAAAGTATCGTCCCGGGACTTAATGTATGTGCGTAAAGTATCGTCCCGGGACTTAATGTATGTGCGTAAAGTATCGTCCCAGAATAGCCTTTGCACACTGTGCGCACATGCATTAAGCCCTGTTTTAACTAACAAATCGGAACAAATACACCATATTATCTATAGCTAATTCAAACATTTGAATATTTACCACGACTTCAACTACTTAAATGCCTGAACATGTATTACAGGTGGTGTTCATAGGGATGGGGACAATGTCGCCGTTCTGGCCGACATATATGGCCGGCCAAATGTAAGCGCGTTCGTGAGAGTCCAGAGTTACAGTGCTCTGCGAAAACCGGGCTAAATGCATGTGCGTAAAGTATCTTTCCAGATAAGTAAGTGCGGTACACACAGGCTAATAAGGGACGACACTTTCCACTTTTATGGAAGTTTTCATTTAAAGGAAGTCTCTTTTGAACGAAAATCCAGTCTAGGCAGAAAGTGTCGACCCTGATTAGCCTAAGCGGACCGCACATGCATTAATTCCTGTTTTCCTAGAGCGCGGCTAAAATCAAAATGCCATACCTCACCTATTCCTTCGACCCCTTGTTGAGGAGAATGGTAACGGCCTAACAGAACTGCTCGCGATTCAGACTAAGCTTGTTGTCATAGCCGTCAGTGCTCACCTTCATTCTATGGAAACAAATTCCTCTATGATACTGACCAAGTACCTTGAAGTACATTGCAGGTATGTAGAGTGAAAAGATTGCTATTTTAATTCAAATGTTAGTCAATAAAAACTGACTAAAAATTAAATGTGACCTTTATTTGCCTTAAATTTTAAATTAAAGCAAGACCAACTAATGGCATCATTTAATATATTAAGGACATTTTTTTATAAACACAGACACAATTAAAATATATGAGTTACAAACAAATTTGTCATATAATAAATAGAATCCTGACAGAACTGGTAACTTGTAAGTTATTAAAAGGTTCATGTAAATTTAAAAATTGGAAATACCTAATTCCTACTAGATAAATATGTTTATCCTGCCTCTGTTGCAAACATTGACTAAATAAAGCAGGGTAAATTTTCCTATTTCCGGTCAACAGGAAGTAGTGTATTCCTACGCACGCTGTGACGATAAACATGTCCTAATCACAGGTGGAAGTAACGTACCCTGGATAGTATTTTTATGTTATTTATTTTTTTAAGAGCCCAATATATTCAAATAAATACATAAAATCATGTTTAATGAGAAGAAAATTGACAAAGAGCCGTGAAAAAAAATCCCCACCCTCTGATATTGGAATCATAACAAGGTCATTAACTAGAATTTATCATAGACCTGTCTTCGCGGGCCGCAAAAATGTCAAAAGTAGCTTTAATCAAAAGCATCCATTGATCCTCCTATGGGCCATTGGACAACCTTTCAAAAAAAGTTCACTTTAAAAAAATCTGTCCAGCCGTTAACTCACAGTCGGTCGAAAACCGAGCAATATTTCGAGTCCGTTTGTCAACCCGAATAAATCTTCTACAGACTTTCAAACAATATTTTCGAGTTTTTGCCGCTTAATCGATAGCTCGCGTCCTATTCCTTTAAAACAACGAGGCGTGTCAAATAATGCATGCACATGCAACCACTTACCCCTAAAAACTTATTCCAATACAATCAGAATGATAAGTATTTTTCATTTATTTACATTTATTAAACATCGTTGTTGTTGTTGATTGGATATTTATGTGCCTGGCTCTGTCAGTGTAATTCACTGCTAAGCCGGGTTCAAGAGCGATGGCTACTTTCGTTTTCAAGTAAATCAAATTTAGAGTTATAACAGTTGTTGCAAAGAAAATATAACATTTTGGAATAAGTTTTTAGGGGTAAGTGGTTGCATATGCATGCATTATTTGACACGCTTCGTTGTTTCAAAGGAATAGGACGCGAGCTATCGATTAAGGGGCAAAAACTCAAAAATATTGTTCGAAAGTCTGTAGAAGATTTATTCGGGTTGACAAACGGACTCGAAATATTGCTCGGTTTTCGACCGACTGTGAGTTAACGGCTGGACAGATATTTTTGAAGTTAACTTTTTTTGAAAGGTTGTCCAATGGCCCATAGGAGGATCAAGGGGTGCTTTGGATTAAAGCTATTTTTGACATTTTTGCGGCCCGCGAAGACAGGTCTATAATTAAGTCTAGTTAATGACCTTGTTATGATTCCAATATCAGAGGGTGGGGATTTTTTTTTTCATGACTCTTTGTCAATTTTTTTTCTCATTAAACATGATTTTATATATTTATTTGAATATATTGGGCTCCTAAAAATATATATATATGAAAAATACTATCCTGGGTACGTTACTTCCACCTGTGGTCCTAATATTTGACATTTGAAATGTATTGGGACGCATCATAAATGTTAACGTTATAATATGAAATAAGGCAAAGCCTCAAAGCGAGCTCGATTAATGTTTGATAGAAGAAACTAACAAAAAACTTTAATAAAGATTATATTTAAATAAAATAATTTAATAAATATGATATTTAAATCTAATTATTATAGGCACTTCCTAACAGAAGAACGTACGTGGAGTTCTCAAAGACTGGTAATAATATAGGCACTGGTATACAAAAATAAGGAAGTGAACTTTTAATTATTATGTTAATCAGCAATTAAACAACAAACGGACCATATTAAAAGGTTTAATGTGACCTGATGAACAGAACTTTTAGCCCAAAACCCCGCCCAAAACACATTGTCCCACTATCAGTTGCCAGCCTTGCAACTACAGGTTTACCTACGAAGGTCAGCTCGGGATTCGATCCCGAATCCACCCATGAGCCATTTGATGATAATGAGCATATGATATAGGCCTGGGTTGCTTTACCAATTAAGCTATCTGACCTTTTGAAAAATATATAGGTAAACTACAATGCTGTATAATAGCATCAGTATCTTGCTTAGGAAAATTTTACAAAGAATAACATCTTATTGATATTTTGTTATGATTTAGAACAGTATGTTGTCAGTTCAAAAGCTCACATGAGGTTATGTTTGAAAAGCCCACAAAAGCTTCTGTTTGTAAAAAAATGATGCTTGTTTGCCGACTGTTTATAGTTGAGATAAAATCACATTATTTTGCACATATCTGGTAAAATATATATGGTTCGAATACCAACTGCGGATAAGAGCAACAGAACAGTCCTTGCAACTAAATAACTCTAATATTTTTATAAGTAATAGGGTATGTAAGTCTCGTTTACTTTCACTTTCGCTTTTGAACTTCCGGGAACATCAGCTATAGCATTGAAATGGTGTATTGCTTTGCCATTCATTGTGTGCACAGGACTGGGGGCAATGGAACCTGTAGTCTGTACAGGTTCCCCATAAACCCAAAGTAGAAGAAGAAATGGGTTGATAGATGCAGATATAGTGAATTTCGTTGCACAATCACAAACCAGTTTGTTTACCCTTAACGAGTTTGAACGCTTTCGGATATGATACGTTTCGGATTGTTAACGCCAACTTGTTTGTTTACATACATCAAACATTTATATTTGTAGGGTAAGTATCAAGTGTAAAGCATATGTTTGGAATCAAAGACGGCTAAGTTTATTTAGTGAATTGATTGGTATAACATGTATCCAATAACAAGAAAACACATTTATGACAGTATAATTTGTTTAATGATTATATCAAATGGAATGTTGCAGATATTATTTACACCAATATCATTATATACGGAACAAAATATTGTTAAAGTACTAAAATTATATACGGAACAAAATATTGTTCAAGTTAACTTTCTGTTTTTTTTTAAATATCATAGTAAAAAGTGTAGAATATTTATTATAACATGTTTTTTTTTTTGTTTTTTTTTTTAACATAAGCAAATTAAAATTTTATTTAACAGTTTAAATTTGAGTAAAGAGCTTTTAGTAGAATGTACGAAGTATATGTTCATAAAAAACAGTATTAAATCATGGTTCACATTGACCATTCAATGGTGCTGATCCCAGATGTTCTCATTTTATGCTTATAGTTGGTATTCTATTATGAAAGAAGCGGATAATAACAACAATTTCTTGTCTGATAAGGTTTTTTCAGTTTCCATTTTTGCTATATTAATTATTTTCTTACAACAGATGCAAAAGGCCGAAGTTGAAGGAAAGGGAAGATGTGAAAGAAAGCATACCAGTAGATGTTACTACAATTTCCCAGGACCATAATTATTACACGCATGACTACAGGGCTTATGATGACATTGATGCTGAACTACCAACAAAATCTAGTATGCTACAGAATTTTTTCAATTATGCTTACTTTAATACTCACACGAACACTGTATTATGTGAAGTTGGACTAAGACATCAACTTGGGAATAAATTGTGTTTTTTCAACTGTGCATAATATGCATAATATGCAGTTTTACATGTTGTATTTATTTAGTTCGACAAATTATGATTAAAATAGATACTTGCATTAATAATAGCTTCATTTAAATTGATTTTACTACAAAACTGGATTTTTATGAATTTTTATTATAATCCTCATAAAATAAGACTGTGTCCATGCCGCGCATGAACACAGTTTTAAAATACAGTTAAAATGATAAAAATACAATCACTGTTAATGAAAAAGTCATGGAAAATTGCTTTTTAAGCTTGAAGTATTCATAAAATAAATTCAGATCTTAAATGATAAGTTTTGTTTAAAAAAAACACTAAAAGGATATCCATTCCCAGTTTGATGTCTTATTCCAAACTCACATAATGCAGTGTTCGTGACAAGTGATATTTTTTTACAAAGTTTCTAATCTGAGTCCTGGGACTCAATAACTGGCAAATCTATGAGCCCCAGAAATGAAAGAATGAGTCCAATTATTAAACGATATTATTTTTTTAGAAATTTCAATGCATTTTTTGGACTCACATAATTCGAAATTTTGCATCCCTAGAGGTTTTTGTGAGTACAGGATGCAGGACTTGCGTGTAAAAAATCACTGATTGACATTCAATATACAGCAACGTTTTAATAATTAAAGTTTTCATTATTTTTCATTTGCAGTTCAAGAGTTAGAAAGGGAGATAGCCCGTCTAGAGGGTGAACTTGGCCGCATGAAAGTGCGCCCATCCAAAATGTCGGTTCAGGACATTATTGGTGACAAGGATAAAGTATTTGTTTTTATACTTGTAAAATGTACTCAATGAAAAAATGCATAACAAAATATATCATTCATTCTGGTTATAATACAAGTTTTTTTTGTAATTGTTGTTCCATTTGAAATTCGGTACAATCAATCATTTCGATACTGTGCACAAGTATATGAATGACTTTTATTATGACCCCGGTAGGGTGGCATATAGCAGTTGAACTGTCCGTCAGTCAGTATGTCAGTCTGTCCGTCCGTCCGAAAAAAAACTTTAACGTTGGCCATTCCTTTTGCAATAATGAAAATAGCAACTTGATATTTGGCATGCATGTGTATCTCATGAAGCTGCACATTTTGAGTGGTGGAAGGTCAAGGTCAAGGTCATCCTTCAAGGTCAAAGGTAAAAAATAAATAAAATATTTCAAAGCGGCACAGTAGGGGGCATTGTGTTTCTGACGAACTCATCTCTTGTATACTTATAAGTGGCTAATTGCTTTTCTTTTTAAGTTGGAACATATAGAATAATTATATCACTGAATCCGAATGATTTTTTGTTACACAAAATATGGAATAAAGTCAGTGGAGTACACATGTAATGTTGATTGTATTACACTTTCTTATAGTAATTATAAAAGTAGAAATACTGTAAAAGCTGTTACATGTATTGCTCCAAATAATGCATTAGTTTTTTTGTTCAGATCTTTATCCAGGCTCTACATCAGATGCAGCTATTGTTGATCACTCGAAAATATTAGAGCAACTTAAACCAGGTGACTTGATTATGGCTGATAAGGGCTTCAATATTTTTGATAAACTTCCTGCTGGAATTTCTTTAAACATTCCCCATTTTCTGTCTAGTAAAGGTCATTTCACAAAAGAGGAAGCTTTACTTTGCTTTAAAATTGGAAGGAGCCGAATTCATGTAGAAAGGGCAAATGAAAGGATAAAAAATTATGATATTTTAGATCATATTCCTGCACAATACAGACATTTAGCGACAATTTTTTTCAATTGTGTTGTTGTCTTGTTAATCTTCAGGCTCCTCTTTTAAAGGAAATAGCAGATAAGTATGAAATTGATTCAAACTAGAGCTTTGTCACTGACGTGACGAATACCCCCACATGCCGCATTGACACAGAATATTTAGCATGTTGTCTTCACAAAAAACAGCCGACAACATGCTCAATGTTTAAAAGTGACCCAATGACCTAGTTTTGACCCTGCATGGCCCATGTTCGAACTTAACCTACACATCATCTAGAAAAAAACTTCTGACCAAGTATGGTGAAGATCGGATGAAAACTACTTGAATAAGAGAGCGGACATCATGCTGAATGTTAAATAACGCACTAAGTGACCCTATGGCCTAGTTTTTGGCTCAGCATGGCTCATATTCAAACTTGGCGTAGAGATCATAAAACTTCTGACCAAGTTTGGTGAAGATCGGATGAAAACTACTTGAATTACTTTGTGTACCTGTAAAATTCCTTCAAACAATATTTCGTGTATATGATGCTGTATAAAAAGGTGAAGTCCTCAACTGGGGTCGAACCACTGACCCCTGGAGTCCTGGAGTAATAACATCTCAGATTTAATGTAACCTTTATTCGTATAGTGATGGTTAAAAGCTCGAAAAATAAAAATCAATAATTTTTTGACAGATTGACCGACCACAAATGATCCTTTGCTATTCTGATCACTTGCAAGTCTTTATTTGTCCACACAACAAGATCGCATGTATTAGTTCCCGTTATGTGTAGCTGTCCTTGAATCTGATGCCAGTAGTTGTGGGCTTGCTTGAGGGAAAGCCGTCCATCAGAAGATTGATCTGAAATGAAAATGCATCCATGTGTTATTAGGCAATTGTCACCTAGTAGCAGGAATTTCAATTGAAGCACACTCATGCTTTTTTATGCTTTTGCTTTTGAAATTGATGGTCTTTCGACTCCTGCAAATTATCTGCATAGCATCATTTTGACACAAATGTAACAAAGAAGCTAACTTCAAAATATATTTCTTATCAAACAATTATTGTTTGCATAGTATTTCATTTTAGTATATGCAAAACAACATTTACAGACTATATAAAAATTATTCAGGAACAGATAACTTCATTTTTTGACCCCTGATTATTTTATTTGACCCCCGAAAAAGTCAAGCAAAGGGTAATTTGACTCCTGGTTTACACAAATCTATTGAAATCCCTGTAGAAGTGTTATATACATAAAGAGATTGTAAGAGCAAGACCATCTTTTACATCACACTGATTTTAATTATAGAAATGGATGTAATTGCACGTTGTATGCAAAATGGGTAATTGATGCATATTTGTTGATTGTATATACTATATCAATATGCATTACAACATTGAAAATGTAGAAATAATAGTTTTACCTAGGTAGAAATCCTTGATAGATGAACACGCCTCCTGGATAGTCATGTCTCTGGCGGTGTAGGGGCACTTTACTTCTATGATGTCTGCACTACATGTTGCTTGTCCATGTTGTTGATTAACTAAACCCCTAAACACGCCTTCGACAAAACCATCTGGTGATGCACCCAAGACACTAGGCTCGTGCAGCCAAATTCCTGTAATAAAATGATAGAACATAAGATATGACTTTAAACATTAATTTTATTACAAAGCATAACTGCATTAACAGGAGAATAAGCACATTATTAAATTCTATTACAACTAAAGATCAATTTAAACTTATAAAAAAAAAACATTTTTCACTTGTCTGTCGGGCGTACAGCGACTCCTCCAACCTTACAGTATTCAGCTGTGCACACCTGCTCATGTGTTACTCCCCACTGCACAGGTGTCCTTTTTTCCAGGTTATACGCGCTCAGAAGTCTTTTCTAAAAAGACACTGTCAGTCTTGAAAAACATATAAAAACACTTATTTATTATGTATGTTTATTTACAAATAACCAACAGTATAAGTAACTGCAACGCATTAAAAACATGGCAGAAAAAGTAAAGCAAGTTTATTTTTTAATGTCGAGAAACATATATTAGGAGTTCATATTGACCACCCAGTTTAAATTTATATTAACTCACATAACATGAAGACACGTGCGTCATATATATTGAAATTATAGTAATATGTACTAGCACTTACTTTTTTTTGTAAAACGCTGACAAGATATGTCCGAAGTTAGAGGCGGTAAATCTCAACTTGCGAACAGCTGCCCATAAGGCATTTTCCCTCTGGCCAATAGCTGCTGCAGCTGTTTGGTTGACCTTTTCGTGCGACACCAGCAGCTGTCGTCTCAGCCATGTGCGGGGGTCCTCAGCTCCCAGATAATCAGGATGGATCATCAAGTCATCCAGGAGAGGCACTGGAACATCCGGTGTCTGAGGCTCCTCTGCCATAATCCAATGCAGAGCTTCAAACATAAAAAGAACAGGTCAAATATTAGCAAAAGACCATTAAAATAATGCTCATGATTTTTGAAAAATAAACAAGACCATGTGGTATTGATAATTTAAAAAAAAAATACCATGGATTTTTTGGAATTATTATTTATAAGCCATACTATCACAACTACATAATTGCCAATAAGATAGCTTAATAAGTAATATCTCACTATTTGTACAGCATAATTTTTTTACATGAAAATTATTGCTTAACATATACATATATATTCAAACGCACATACATGAAATACTCATACAGGAACCGCTCAACAGTAACCAAAAATGCTAACAGGAAAAAATCATGATAACAGTCACAAAACATTTTAACAGGGACCACTTATGCGAACCTGTAAAGCGACCCAACTGTCCAAGTTGTGTATAAATAAAAGTTCTGTCATCATCTGAGACAGATCTGTTTAGTGACCGGGGTAACGAGTAAAAAGGTACATTGCATTAAGAAATAATTATGAAAACAATTATTCTCATGAGTTAATGAATAGATCTAGTATGGTTCGAATAAGAATTATATAGAGTACATATTTTTATTATTTCAAAATAACAGCTTTGAGATGACATTTTTTTAATCATTTTAAAATTCTTTTGCTCTTTACCTGTATCCAGGCTGATTTAGTGGATACATTTCCGCCATCGTCACAGTTTTCTTGGGTGGTGCGGATTTCGGACGCTTGATCCAGGAATGTCAGTTTTGCTCGCTCTCTTGTATCTGTATCATGCATTAATTTAATAACAACTTTTAAAAGCTTTAATACATACAAGACATACTTAATACTTATAGTAACACATAAGCATTTGCTTCTACATTCCTTGTGAGGATATTTGTGTTTATTATGAAAAACTTACAAATGTAATTGTTAGCTGAAAAAAGTATCATGAATAGTAAACAGATAATCATTTTCTCTGAGTATATTTACAGCATGTTTCAAACATAAACAATACAAATATATGTAATTTTATGCATTACCCAAACAGTAAAGCAGCAGCCACATGATGACATTTGAATTCCCTCATTGGACACTGACATGATTGTATCACGCCCCGTTGTCCTCTGGTTCAAGGTGAATCTAATAAAAATATATAACAAAATCTGAATGAGAAAATAAATAGTGTTTAAACCATTACGAGTACGATTAACATTTTACTTTGTCATAGTAATTCGGATTTATATAACTAACCGTAACATTATATGATGTATTTTTCATCGAAGCCTGGACGCTGCCACCGATTACACGCAGTTCGTCCATAAAGAATTTCAATACCCTGTCGCTTTCAACCGATGCTTTACTCTTTCGACTTAATTTAATATGCGATTCAACGTAGTTAGACCAGTACATTATTGATATAGCCATTCTGATTTTTTGTTTGTACCCGGAAGTTGGAGATCTCGTGAAATATCGGTGGTCACATGACGAGACTTACATACCCTATTATCTAAACCATAAATTGGGCTATACTTCGATAATTATGTATACCTGAAGAGAAGATAGATTGAAGGTGAAAGTTGCGTAACACATGAAACTATCAACAAATTGTGCAGTAAACAATGATTGGTATATACCAAGGACATATATATTAATCAAGTATATATGTCCTTGGCATTACCTCCTTAAAACACTAAACAATCAACTACAACATACAATGTAAAAATTTAAAACATCCAACTGTTGCTACATTCTCAATTATAATTTTCAGGTGCACATCATAGTCATTGGCATCAGCAATGATTTTTCCATGTTGCATACTGTACTAAGATTTCACAAGGGCCAGGCAGCATATTTGTTTTATTTTCCTTTTTAGCATTTAAAGTCAAAGCAATTTCAAATTACCATAATTGAGGAATAAATGCAAGGTAGGTCAGCGATAAATATGTCACCCACCAAAATATGTTATTTAATACCATTGATATAACACTTTGATAATTTTACACTTGTAAGTATATATATATTTTTAAGTACCAAAATACTAGGATTAATTGAATTTGTATATTCCTAACTACTGTTTAAAAGTCATTTTGGTTAGCGACTGTCACGTCACCCACCGTATTCAAGGGAGCGACTATCACGTCACCAACCGTACTCAAGGTAATGACTGTCAAGTCAGCCACCGTACTACAGGTAGCAACTGTCACATCACCCACCTCAAAGTTATTTATATCTTATTTGAATTTATGTTTTAAATATGATGAATCACATTTGATCACATCTTTTGATTGCTTGAATCGATCACATTTTATAGTATCTATAAACATTGCATTATTTGTAGTAATTATCAAATAATTAATTTAGAATGTTCTTTACCAGAAACGTTAGCTCAGATATCAATAAGGACACTATCTCCCTCACTATGAGATATTGTCAAAGGTAGCAATATTTGTTTGAATCATGCCATTTTGTAAGGCATATAAAATAAGCTAAATTTTTGTGTGTTTTTTTCAATAGAAGGGAATAGATATCTAGAATATAACCACTGATATATAATTTTGATGAGATAATAAAGTTTGGTCATGTTGAAATGATACTCAAATGTGATTTACCACCTTTAAATTTAAATGTAATGCATGACTTAGACGGTGAAAGAAAAAAAATACACTATATGAAATTATTATGAAATCGAGTATTTGACTGTGCAGGTTGTTGTTTTGAAAAGTTTGGTACCTGAGTACATGCCGAACCATTCGTGTGTTTGTTCCTCAATGGCAATCGTCCAATAAATAATAGCACTTACTTGTTTTGTCATCATTTTAAATAAAAAATGCGAATAGCCGTCGTTGTTGACACTTGCTATGTACACACACAACGGTGACGTCATTTGTCACTTGGATAAATTTGGTGATGACGTCATCAAACGGGGAAGCCCCTGAATGAAGACAAGGCTCGTGGTTCAGATTTTCTAAGCCTCGCAAAATAAACTTTGCTTTATTCGGCACCGACCTAGTATTCGATTTATCCCATCAATTTACTAAGTCGTAAATTATTATTTTTTAAATAGAATAGAAAAATCAAACTCCACGGAAAATCCCAAAGTTATTTTTAGCTAACTTTGTTTTATTTTTTTAATCGTGCCGAGCCTAATACATTACATAAAGAGCAGTAACTAACCCGCCTTTCTGTTTATCATACCTCTTCGTCCCTGATTTTTAAGAAATAATGAAAAAAAAAAACACTAAACAACTGCAGCTTTAGCGTGAAAGAACCGGGAAAGAACATGCATTGTGTCGTATGAGGTGTTAATAATGACGTCACGAGTACGCGCACTTAATATTTGTAAAAAATGTTTTTTTTGCTTTTTGAGTTGCATTATTTGTTAAAAATATAGTACATCTTGGTATCAAATTGTTTGTTTTGTTGAATCTGATTCGATTTTAATAAAAATGATTACTTTATAGTTGATTCCGAGTAATATGACCATTCTCCGCCGCGCGTGACAGCTATATTTCAGCACTGCCGAAATAAAGGAATTTATTCCACAGTGGTTTATTTCGACAATGCACGTCTGATGATGGGATAAAAATGTTTTACACGAAGAATGCTGATGCCCTATTCGAAATAAAGCGCTCTAGTAACAATAAATGTTACCAGGTGAACTTTTAGTGTATTGTTATCTGAATGGTACCGAAAATATGTAGAGGTGTGAGACTAGCTTTTTTCGGGGGAAGTCGGTTAGCTTGTAAAAGAATGTAGACATTTTGAATTAAGAATCTAATCTCGGAATATCTCTTGTCATCTATTTACAGATCATTTATCTTTACTTTAATTAAGAAATATGGATATCTAAGTCACTACACTAACAAGAGAGAGAGAAAAGTTCGAAGGCGTCGGTGCGAAAGAGTCTAGAGTACCACATACTCTGACGAGTGAAGGGAAGATAGGACTATGAATCTAACTTGACATTTATAATGTGAATAAATGAACACTGGTCTTATAGTCATTAAAGAGAAAACAATTGAACTTACAACTTAGTTATCAATTATTTTGATACATAGATAAAAACCCCAAGAGTTACAATGGAGCCCCCAGTGATATAAAATAGACTAATTGTTAAATAACAACAACAGTGACTTACCAGATAGTATTTGAAATTCATTAAACAGTTTGATGAAGTAAACAATCTCAGTAATCTGGACAATATTTGTATCATTATATATTTATTGTCAGTGTCACTGAAATAAGCAGTGAATTGTAATTATTACAGCAGTGACTTTATTGTGTTTTAACCTGTGAATTTCATGTTCTTTGTGTACATGTAAGTGTCATTTTGAAAGGGACTTTAAGAGACTTTTGCCTTTAACTTAGTTTAAATAAAGTTTACGTATGAAACTTTAAACAATAGATCAGTGATATATAACCAGTTCAGTGGTATCAGACGTTAACACATCTCACTTCAAGATCATCGCAGCTGAGCAAAACGTGTTGGCGACTTCAAGATCATCAAACGATCACGTTTGCCTTTTTCTTCTAGAGTGAACGTTACATACTTCAATCTTCAAGATCGAACATTCACCTCGAACATTCACACTTATTATTCAAGACCATCTCGACAACCTTGGTATTTCGTGCTTCAAGACCGTTTCTTCAAAGCAGATGTCTTGACATTTATTCATCAATACCGTTACATCAAACAGATTTCTAGACTACTACTGCCTTATTGTATTGAACAATTAACTATATACACAGTGACAATAGCATATACCGTGGATGCCAGACCCAGAGCCATAGTTAGGTGGTGGTGAGTGTGAAAACATTTTTATATACAAACGTTTTTTATCCCAAATACTTAGAGTTGATTGAATATTTGGTTTCTTTCTCTGATAAATGAGATATTTTGGATAATAACTTTTACACAGTGTGATATTGTTATTAGCAAGGAAGATACATTTTTGTAAGAAATAAATTTGCAGATCACTTTATTAACTGGTACTGGGTTAAAATAAAATAATTTCACTATTCAGGGTCTATTTCACAAATTTAATCCATATTGCATTTGCTAACATATTCACTGTATAGTATTTTGACAGCCATTTATACTTAAACAGTGGGGGGATATTGGCATTGGTTTCAATACTAAATTAGTCTCAAATCAAAGGATATTTTAAGTAAATTAACAAGGAATGTAGAAGTAGACTCTATTAATTTCTATAATTATATAACATTTGAAATTGATTTAAATATAACTTCAAGAAATATGAATTATAATTGAGTTCAAATGTGGATTGAGTTCAAATTGATTGTTCCTTTCAGCTACTTGTTGATCTTTACATTGAATTTAAATTTCTGAATCACTTTTAGCATACATAAACCGATAATTCCTGCTGTTAGTATTTTCGTTTGGAATGAAATGGTGTATTATTCAATAGTTATTATTTGAATTTACATGTACTTTGAATTTTATTACAGCTGATGTATCAGTTTCAGATATTTTTTTTGCATTGCATATACATATTATTGATGTGATTTATTACACATTACTTCTCTGATTTCTAATTTTCCGGGATGATTTGAAATCATTTGTTTCATTATATAGGTTTCATTTGCAATTAAACATATAATAATTACAATACAATATACACAGACATTTGTTGATAGAAGGTAAGTTAATTGACTATTTGAAGTTGAATACTCTGTCTTTGAAGGAAGAAATTTTTTTGTCTAGAAACTCTAGATTGAGTCTTGTGATGGTTGTGAAGTGGACAATTGCGATGTTCTTATTATTTGTGATATAAAATGGAGTGTGTCGATATTCAAAGTGCTTTAATTGATCTTTGGAAATTATTTGATTGTTATATACCATTTGTCTGATTGATATTGAGTACATGTATACCATATTTGAGTTCAAGTATTGAATAAGTATGTGTGATTGGTGACGTATCTTCATTAATTGAAGAAGGAAAATTGAATTGAGTGTGAAAATAAATTCTTTGAAAAGAAGCAGAACAACAACAGATTATTGAAAAATATATCTGAAATAAAGACGTGAATTACAATTGCAATACTATTTCAATCAACAGAAACTGATTGAAAGTCGACTAAGAGTATGCTATTGTGTATTGTGTTGTGTATTGTGTAAATAGTTGTAGTATATAATTATGTAGGACATTATATTAATTACTGAGAGTGTAGTGGGCCCACACAGTTAACATATAATTTGTTACTTGTTTGATAGTAATAAGTAACTATTAGTTGTAAAACAGTTTGTGTCGTTTATGTCCACTATTGAAAGTGACATTTTAAATTAAATATTTTAAATTGACGTGAATTTTTGTGTCCATTGCTTGTACATTCAGCAATGACAATGGCAGACATTTATGAAACAGAACGCGCATGATTAGATGCAATAAAAGAAATGAATATTACAAATGAACGTGAATTGAAAGGATTATTAAGAAAACAAGAACTTGAGACATTGTCTAAGCAACGTGATAAAAAAGTAGAAAATACTACGAAGTTTCCCAGAATTTCACTATTTTATGGTGAACAAGGTAAGGGTGAAGTGTCATACACTACTTGGAAATATGAAGTTAAATGTTTCTTCAAGAAAGGTCATATAGCCAGGAAAGTATACTGCTTGGCATTCGCAGATCTTGTAAAGGCGAAGCAGCAGATATCCTGCGAAGACTAAGTGTCTCAGCCTCCGTCACAGACATTTTGGAGAAATTTCAATTGTATGGTGCAATTGACACTACTGAATCTATATTGCAAAAGTTTTACGCATGTCAACAGGAGGAAAATAAAACAGCATCAAAATAGTCTACACGTATTGAAGATATTTTCTCTAAAGCGGTAGAACCTGATCCAATTTATAGGCGACACTAATTTTTGTTTAAAAAATGTTTTTTATCAAGGGCTTCACAAAGGGTTAAGGCATGCTGCTTCTTTTAAATTTGAATCCGTTCACGATTACGACTTGTTGAACGTGGAAGTGAGAAAGATAGAACAGATTATAAAATACCCGCAATTAATCAAAATGATAGTAAAAGTGAACTTGTAGAAGTGAAATCGTTTTTAAAAAAATTAAACGATAGGATTGAAAAGTTAGAGAAAGAAAAGGTGTCAAACAATTCTCAATTTTAAAATTCTTATGTTTCTAGAGGTTCTTATAGAGGCCCTAGACACGATAGAGGTACATTCTCACAAGGAGTAGGTCGTACCAGACCATTTAGAGGTTAGGGACGGGGAGATCAGTCTCAACCTAGACGCCCAGTGGCATCAAGCATGTTTAGACCAAAATATAGTACTTGTTTTAATTGTTTTGAGTCTGGACACTTTGCAAGAGAATGTATACATTTAAACGGATAAGCGCTGCATGTGCGGGTCTACATTCTGGCACAAAGACACATGACCCAAATTTAGTTGGTGACTCTTGTGAAGTGGAAATTCATGTTGAAAATGTAACAACCACTGCTTTATTGGATACTGCATCTTGTGTATCCACATGTTCAGAGAATTTTTATAATGAATATTTGTCAAAACATTTATTGAAACCTTTATATGACTAAGTCAAAATTGAATGTGTTGATGGCAATGTTCTACCATATTATGGGTATATTGAAGTTTTGATTAATACCCCAGGGATTGAAAACTCTGAAGAACAAATGTGTTTGTTACGTGTTGTTCCAAATACTGAGTACAATAAAAAGACTCCTGTTCTTTTAGGTACTAATATATTGTATCACATTCTAGAAAATGGTAAATTACAATTTGGAGATCAATTTTATAAAAAAAGCTAAATTACCAACTCCTTGGTACTTAACTTTTAGAACCATGACATTGCATGAGACAGAATTACCCAGGAATGGGAATAGACAGGGTATTCTGAGAAGTAATCAGCACTCAACTGTGGCAATTGGTCCAAATCAGTCAGTTAATTTACCATGTTTTACTGATAAAGTCTTAAGTTATAGACAGACTTGTGCTGTGTAACAAACGAAAAAGGAGTCTTTATTACCAAATTTTGTGGAAATTACTCCTGCTGTTTTTAATTTTTAAAACAACAAACAAGAGATATTAGTTAATATCTCAGATCATTCATCACATTTTGTGAAAATTTCACCTAGAGCTGTCATTTGTGAAATGCAGCCTGTGATCATTGAACAAAGTTCAAATGAGAATTTGTCAGATGACTATGTAACTATTTTAATCAAGTAAACACAAATTCTGAATTAATTTTAGAACAGAACAGTAAACTTTTAACTTTACTGAAAAGGCATGAGAATATTTTCTCAAAAGGAGACACAGATATTGGCATTTGTATATTGTCAAAACATCGTATTGATTTATACAACAACAGTCCTTTTAAACAAAGACATATAAATATTTCCAAACATACGGTAGACGAAGTGAGAAAACATTTAAATGACTTAGTCACTGCAGGAATAATTAGAAAGTCAAAGTCACCATGGGCATCTGCAGTTGTACTTTGTAGAAAAAAGAATGGAAAAGTACGAATGTGCATTGATTATCGAATGCTGAATAAACAAACCATTAAAGATTCATATGCAATTCCCAGCGTTGAAGATATTTTTAATTGTTTAAGTGGTGCAAAATGGTTTAGCACTGTGGATATGAAGGCTGGTTACCATCAGGTTGAGGTTGAAGAGTGTCATAAATAAAGAACAGCTTTTACAGTGGGTCCACTTGTTTTTTTCAAAAGTTTGATTTCAAATACACATTTGACAATGTCAATACATTTTAACCAGTTCAAAATGATACGAGGTCTACTTTACAGGGAAATTCAAGAAATTCAAAATACAGTTCGACAATTGGTTTTACCATTATGTTAACACAATGAAGTATTGAAAGGTTAACATCAAGATGTTGGTCATCCTGGAAAAGAACGAACCATTTCGTTAGTTCGAGAACGGTTTTATTGGCCTGGATACACTACTGATATTGGAAATGGGTTGAACAGTGTCCAAGATGTTTAAGAATAAAGTCAAGTAAAAATAACACTGCACCCTAAGTGAATATTAAATCAACTTATCCTTTGGAATTAGTTAGTACTGATTTTTTGAAAGTAGATCCTTGCAAAGGAAACATTGGAAATGTGTTAGTAATAACTGACCATTTTACCAAATTTGCTGTTGCTGTTCCAACAAAAAATCAAACTGCAAAAACAACAGCAGAAGTTTAACTTGAACATTTGATTTACAAATATGGCATTCCAAACAAATTGTTGTCAGATCAAGGTTCACATATTGAATCAGAAGTTATTGAAGAACTATGTACATTGATGGGAATTGAAAAAATAAGAACAACAATATATCATCCACAATGTAACGGAATATCAGAGAGGTTCAATAGATGTTTATTGGACATGATTAGAACATTGGAACCAGAAAAGAAAACAACTGGAAAGAATATTTGTCATCTTTATGTTATTCTTATAATGCAATTAAACACGAGTCTACTGGATTTAGTCCTTTTGAACTGATGTTTGGACAAAAAACCAAAACTACCTATAAACACCATGTTCTGTCTGAACAAAGGTGATGAAGTTATCACTACTGATTATGCAAAAAACTTAAAACAGAAAATGGAAACATCAAGGTCAATTGCAAATGAAGTTGTAGAAAAATCAATAAAGAAACAACAACATTATTATAAAAGAAAAGCAAAAGCTGCAAAAATAGAGATTGGAGACAATGTTTTAGTGAGAATTTTAGCTTTTAGTGGTCCACACAAAATTGCTGACAAGTATGAAGAAGACATGTATGAAGTTGTTGAACAACCTAATTTAGAGATACCAGTGTTTGTGGTTAAGAACAAAAATGGTGTACAGAAAAATTTACATAGAAATCATTTTTTACCTGTTGGTGAAACTGAGAATAATGATAGATGTAAGAATGTTGGAACTTCAGAAGAAGTATCTGATGAGAAAAAATTGTTATCATCTACGATTCCGTCAGATGAGACAAGCAATCAATTATCAAAGAATGTTGAAATGGTTATTGTTTAACCAAATGCAGCCCCTAGGAGAAGTAAGATGGCGGAAGCAAAGATTTTAACTAAGTCATTTGATAATTACTCAATAATTCAGTGTTTTCTACTGAGCAAAATATTTCAGTTTATAAATATATATTACTATAAATATAACCAAAAATATACATATATTTAACAAATGTATTGAATAGATATCCAAACATTTAAAATATTGCCATACCTGCGTTGCACAATCCACACACAAGGAACAAAACGAATACAATCATGGTTAATTCCATCACCTTCTACTGCATTTTTAAATCACAACTTGCTTTTAACAGAACACAGTGATTTTTATTTACACAACGAAAATGTTGGTTTATATACACGTGGAGAAATCGCATCCTCCTCAACTTTCTCAACTGGTTGTCACATGTTTGTCACGCGGCGTTAACAGATAAAAAGCAAAATTAGGAGGAATAATTTAGCCATATGTAAATCGTTTCCGTCTTCGACATTTCAATCAAATTAATTGAAATTAGAGATTCTCAACAGTTTTTCACGTGGCGTTTAAAGATAAAAGGCAATATTCATGTGTTTTAATCATGTGATAATTATCAATATTTCAATCGTTGCCGTCTTCAATCAACCCTTTATGTTGAGATAAGCCGATGATAATTTCGCTGTTTCAATAGACATGACTGTAAATGGAAGATTGTAAATGAGGTACACTAACACTTTTGTGTTTTACTATCTATGTCCTTTTTATTGGTTTCATCATTTTGACAAAGTAATTGCACTAGCATAAATCATATAGATCAATAAATTAATATGTTGTACTAAAATGAAATGTATAGACATTATTTGTGTTATATTTATTGCCATGTGTTATTTTATATTTACAAAATAATGTGAATTTAAATATAAATCGATAAATAAGATTGAAATATACGAATGAATGAATGAATGAATGCATGCATGAATGCATGAATGCATGCATGAATGAATAATGAATGAATGAATGAATGAATGAATGAATGAATGAATGAATGAATGAATGAAGGAAGGAATGAAGGAATGAAGGAAGGAAGGAATCAATAATTCAATAATTCAATAATTCAATAATTCATATACAATGCGGGTAGATCACCACAGGTACTACAAAATCATGCAAAATAATTGTACCAAAGCTTAATAGGTTAAGAAAGTAGAAAAGTGTTCACTGATACCAAATAATATTGACCAGGCGTTCAAAACATTGTAAATCAGGAAAAATTTGATTTGACACCAAACGAGAGCGTCAATTGGCGTTATTAATTTTAAATAATTGTATTTCCAATTAAAATAAGAAATTATATTGTGCCTCTTTTAACTAGTATATCTTACCCGTTCTGAAGCAGGATCACGGGGCCACTCTTAGACATGTAGCTGCACACTTCCGGCATGATCCGGTTTTCCGCTGAAATTGCAAACAAGCTTTTAATGAAATTACTTTGAAAAAACTATTTTAAAATCAGTACTTTTTTCCAACGTTTTTGGTCCCGTTATCAGTCTAGCATAATGTATATTATAATTCACATTTGTAATATTTGTCATACAATTTCTCTGAAAAGTAGTATCAAAAACTGCAAGTATGTGTATTCGTTTACCTATCTGTATGTCCCAGACGATCTTTCTAGCGTCCTGTGCGGGAACCTTTGCACCGGAAGTGTTTCCCCAAGACGCGTTGTTATGCGGACTCCGTTATCCAACACCGTCTCCTTTGTGGGTACCGATGGGTCCTCCCTGAAAATAACAATTTCTGTACATTTTAATTGATTACAAGTACATACTAAAGGCGTTTTTTACAATCAATTTTTAAATGACTTTGCATAGTCAGTTGTTCATGTTCATTCATAACAGTTAAGTTATTAACAATTACTCTGTTTTGTAGGCTTTAAACTTATACATTATAACTTGGTAAATGTATGATAATTTATTTTGCATTTTGCAGTCAACAAAAATATTTCGTTATGCAGTTTTGGTCCCAACGTACTCATTCTTTTGAAATTATCTTTTGCACGACACACATTATTGCAAATACTAACGTTACTTTGATGCCCACACTGACGTTAAGAATGACACCCTCTTACGGGATCTGTTTGCAGACGAAAGACTGAATGAGACCGCCCGTGAAAATACCCGGCTCCACAAGTTTCAAGAATGTCACCGTGTGATTAGCGTCCTGTATAATAAAACCATATACATATAATAGTTCCTCTTATCCAATCTTTCTGTTTAGAAATTGTTTTATTGTTAGGAATAACATTAGTGGTTTAAAGTCTCAGTAAACGAGTTGTTTTTGGTTGCAAATGTCATTTAGGATACAATACATTTTAAAACATATACATATAATATATACAATTTAAAGCGTACGTTTAAGATCATTTTTCATACAAGTTTGCGGTCTTTGAAAAAAAACTTATTCGTATATATCATACATTTAAAAAAACTCGCTTAGTAAATGAGAGTTATCGGCTTACAAAAAATAAAAAAAAACTGTGTATCTGCTTAAATTTCCGTATCAAATACAGTCCTAAAGAATTGCATTTGAGCCGCGCTCCGTGAAAAGAGGGTTTAATGCTTGTGCGTAAAGTGTCGTCACAGGCTTATCTGGTCACTTTCACACTTTCTCTAAATGAACAATATCATAAAAGCGGAAAGTGTCCTCTCCGATTAGCCTGTGCAGGCGACACACGCTTATCTGGGACGACACTTTACGCACATGCATTAAACCCTCATTTCAAAGAGCACGGACCATTTCTATTATGTAATCAGTAATGATATCCTCGTTCACCTTGAGCTCTCGCAGACGACACGTCGTTGAATTCACATCTACCTTGTTGAATCGGCCACCGGGATTAGGAACCACTATGGTTCAATTAGGAAAGCAGCGGATGTCTAGAAGAAAGAAATATGACGGTCATCAAATACCTTGTTGTTTGATATCAACTTGTTGAAAATGATTGATATACCTTTAATGTCTTACCTAAATTTCAAGGTTAATCATGTAGTGATACCTACTTTTAAAATAGTTGTTTATGATTCGCAAAAAGGATCTCAACACGTACAGGGAATGTGTTCGAAAAGAGCTTAGATCACACCATACTATCCACTCACTATGTTTTATGTTTCCATTTGAAACTCTTGACGTTGACTTTTTTTGGCTATAATTACTGTAATATTTGTCCGTGTACAGGTGTTCACATTTATGTTGTAACTATATATTTAGCAAAAATATGTCAACAACAAAACTATTAAAGCAACACAATTACACAATATGTATTGTCCTTTCCGAGAAAGAACACTGTATGGCATCTGTGTTAACCAACACAAACTCAACATTATTGATAATATAACAAAATAGCCTTCGTACTATACTATGTCATAAATATGAATAAATAAACCTATAATATATAACAATAAGCTGTGCTTAAAAGCGTGCCTGTTTTAAAATGGTTGTTAAATTACCTTGTAATACATTTTTGTCACCTGCCATAAGCTTTTTTCATGTTAACGAATTTTATTTTATCGAAATATTATTTTTTATAGTGAATCTGATAGTTATTTTATTGAATACACAAGTGTGCATCCAATGAAGCAGAGACTGACCGGTCAGCACAGGAGTAATAGGGACAAAGCTGCAACAGAAAAAAAGAAAAAGGAAAGTTCAGCGGCAGCAGTTGTTGAAGAAACTTTGGAAGAAACAGTAGAAGAATCTTTTGTTCAGGAGGAAATAAGAAGAAATGAAGCAGATGAAGATCAAATTGTTACAAAACCAAAACCACCACCAAAACCACCACCAAACAGATCCAAAGAACAATAAACTCTACCAGACATCGAAACAGATGAAGAAGAAAATACAACCATTCCCAGACGGTCAACAAGAGACAGAAGAAAACCTGGGTGGCATGACACATACCACATAGGACAGCAACAAAACATTTTAAAATTGTTAAAAATGCAAGCAGAAAACAGCAGAGTTACTGCTGAGTTGTTTAATTCTGTATTGCAATGATTGTATGTACTATTTTTATGATTATATTGTACAGTTTTATGTTTTAATTTAGATGCATATTGTCTAAAATTGACACAATTGAAAGTTTTTTATCAATGTCATTGTAAATTTACAATTATTATCATTAATGCATGGTGTTTTGTTTCAGGAACACTGATGACAAGCTAAATGTTGTTATTCAACATAACAGATGTTGGTATTCTGATACTTATGTATCAGATATTCAGTGGTGTTCAATAATGAACAATGATGATAAGAGAAATGTCATCATATTTGATGTAGTTATTCTGACACTTATGCTTCATATATTTTGTTTTATTTCAGGAATGCTGATGTTAAACAAGTTGTCATCATATCATATTTGATTTACTAATTCTGACTATTGTGTTTTAGAATGTTAAATAAGAGATACATTTACATTTAGATGCATTCTTGTTTTTAATTGTGATGTGTTTTATCTTTCAGTGATGAACTGAGAAAAGCTGGATAATTATTGTGTCCATATGTATTTTTTTATTTTAGTGCATTGAAAAATGAATGCAGATAATGTATTGATTATTTTCAGTACATGATACGGATATTTAGAAGTAGTGATAGGAAGAATTACATGTATATGTGTAGTATTATATGTGTAATTAAATACACATGTAGTTGAAAAAGTCGAGACGTCTTTTAGGAGGAGGGGGAAGAATGTTACCAGGTGAACTGTTAGTGTATTGTCACCTGATTGGTACCGAAAATATGTAGAGGTGTGAGACTAGCATTTTTCGGCGGAAGTCGGTTAGCTTGTAAAAGAATGTAGACATCTGGAATGAAGAATCTCATCTGGGAATATCTCTTGTCATCTATTGACAGATCATTAATCTTTACTTTAATTAAGAAATATGGATATCTAAGTTACTACACTAACAAGAGAGAGAGAAGAGTTCGAAGGCGTCGGTGCGAAAGAGTCTAGGGTACCACATACTCTGACGAGTGAAGGGAAGATAGGACTATGAATCTAACTTGACATTTATAATTTGAATAAATGAACACTGGTCTCATAGTCATTAAATAGATGAAATTTGAACTTACAACTTAGTTATCAATTATTTTGATACATAAGTAAAAACCCCAAGTGTTACTTAAATAAAGAGAAGAATTTTAGAATATTTAAAAGCCGTAAATTTGATCTTTTTTTTCTATTTTATCAGTATGATCAAGCAGGAGACGCTGGTTATTTACTTCGAACATTTCCAGTTGCGGTTTCGGATATTATTCCGGATATGCGGTTCGGTTGCGCGCGCAGATACCAAACTTTTCAAAACAACAACCTGTGTAGATCTACAGTCCATTACACGTGTTAACGTAATGTGAGCTGCTCGAGCCGCCTACGGCGGCTCAGCGAGCTCGCTATTAGATATCATCATTTTTGTCTTCTTTAAAATATAATATGATTATCTGTGCTACCTAATTAACGGGCAAAAGCTTTTTAAGTTTTTTTGATAACCATGTATTTTTAATAAATATATGGACATGGGTGTGTTCAAAATATTATAATTGTTGCAATAATTAAGTAACGCATCCAAAAAAATCAATCTTAAAACGAGTTACATGTTCTTAGCTTAAAGATCTAGCATCTTATATTTTTTTTGTTTTCTAGCCACAGGAATTTAAAGCTGGTTCGGTGGCTGTGGTATAGTGGATGGAGTGTCTGCTAACTGGCTTAGTCACTGGGAGGTCTCTGTATTGATCCCTTTAGTGGGAGCATTCTTAACCCTAAAACATACTATGACGTACCATTTGGGTTGAAAGTCAAGAAGACCTACAAGGTAAACAGAGAAATGAACGTCGAAATACAATAATTGTACGTCGACATACAAATATAAAATACACTTCGAAGTATATATTTGTACGTCAAAGTACAATTTGTACTTCGACATACATGTTTGTACTTCGACGTACACATTTTCTGAACAGCCAATCAAAACATTTGTCTCTTGAGCCGCTTTTCCTTCAGATTTATTCATAATAAATGTTTAAAATCTCTTTTTAATTGAGGACAAAAATGAATAAAAATATCAGAATGGCAAAAACAACACATGAAAGTTTCAAGTATTTAATGCATTGAAATAGATTATAAACAAATTTGAAGAAGATTCAATTGTTACCTTTTTAAAATTAAAATTATTCAGCATATTGTGAGTATTTATTGATCATGCGGGGCGGAGTATCACGACCGTCAAGCGCATTACTGTATAGAAAATTCCCAACGGTAACCAAACCGTTACCAAACATGAACGGGATAAATAATGTATAATAACTTTCCCGTTGGTCGTATTTTGTGATAACCATAACTTGCATAAGTCAGAGGTTAATTCGGCCACGCCAGGTCAATAAATACACACAATATCTATGAGTTAGCGGTCGATAGTCGCATAATTTGGTATAAATTGTAATGATAATAATGTTTAATAAATACGCACAATTTCTATGAATAAGCGGTCGATAGTCGCATAATTTGGTATAAATAATAAAATTAATAATGTTCAATGTCAAATATCTCTAAAAGCAACAGATGTAAGGTGTCATCTGATTGGCTAACACTCAAGGGTCGGTGAAAATTGTACGTCGAAGTACATTTCTCGTTCAACCTAGTAGGTTTTGTAGAAATTCGACGTCTTTGTAAGTCATTAAGATACTAAGTACTGGTCCTACCCAGGAAACAGTTTGTTTCATCAAATGTCTCAATTCAACTTGACATCTTGATAAAGCAGTTGCATTTATCATACAGTACAATGATTTAACATAATCAAAATCACGCGATGTGTCAAATCAATTTTGATTGACAAATTTGACAGGATTTTTTTTAATCAAATAAGTTTTAGACTTTAGAATAACACACACTACGTATTAAAAGCCATACATGGAGCTTTCGTCTGTATACCACTGGCTTCATCAGCAGAATGATTTCTACTGTTGGGGAACGTTAACACCGCTAATTGTCTTCTTATTTATTATGAATGTATACTTATGTGTAACAGCATATATGTAACAACATGCTTGTTTCGCAATTAAAATATTTAATAAATGCAGGTATCTTGCAGGTTTCTAATTTTCTGTCGCAAACTATTGTTGAATAGTTTAAATTTTGTCGCCACAAAAAAACTAGCCTTTTTGAAGCAATTCTTAAATCACAGTCTAAACTGCATACACTTAGCTCTATAGTTACAATTTGAATGCAAATATTAGAATGCATCATGTTATATCATCCATAGTTTTTTATTTAAACATTGAAATAACACAGTACATATATAAAAAGGTATGTGGTATTGTGTGGAGATACAAAACACTTCACATCATTTATTTGCACATAAAATTTTAGTTACAAAATAAGTAATACTAAAACACTGTCATCAACCTACAGTACAAGAATATTTACGCATATGAAATTACAAAGTGGTTTTTATTTTATTACCTTTTACAAAATTAACAATGCTGGTTTGGTACTAGCTATAAAACATTTATCATGGATTAACAAGTAACAACCAATTGATTAATTACACAATACACACTAGAAAGGAAATCATATTAATTGCATTATGCATTTACTAAACAAGCTATTTGCTACTGTTTAGAATTTCACTATCCTACTAAAAATGATCACAACAGGTACTTAGTGCTTTTACATACTTGTGGTAAGTTTTGTAATACTAGTTTGACATTTATTGGCAGACACTTGTCGATATGCAGACTAAATTTGCATGGGAACTTTCTTTTTTTCAGCATAATTTCCTTCAATTTCTTAATTTAACAACCCTTTGACATTGTTTGCACATCTGATCTTATTATACCATAGCTGTTTTTTATTATAGATAGACATATATAGACTTTTCAAAGTTCTATAAAAGTTCACACATGTTCCATCCAAGTAAACCAACAGAGCCAATAAAGATCGCCACAGATGATAACCGTGTGTATAGCTTGGAAATTTTGATATTTCAGGAATCCCTCCTTTGTTGATTTCTGTAAACCAAAACTGTCAGTTTTGCTAGATAGAATGGCTTGTGTGATGCCCAGCTCTTACCTTGCGTAACAGCTTCTAAAAACGGTAAACTAACAAATATCTTACAATTTGATCAATAATGCAGACAATTTATAAATGTCTTGTTTTTTGTTGATTTCGAATCTGGAAGATTTTTTACGTAAGATTGTCGTACGAAAATCCAACGGTATCGGATTTTGTGGTTTTAGGCCTAATCTTATTATAGTCATATGTAACCTTTCGGGATATCGGTAAAGTGCGAGCAGACGAGTTGTAAAAACTGTAAAAAATTAAAGCTGAAAGACTAAAAAGTTAGATCGGAATATCTTTTAATTTTGTGAATAAATGTGTTTTCGATGGATAACAACGACAACTTACCAGAATATTGCTCATGATCACACGTAAAACTTCTTTCTGAGAGCGAATGGAAAATGCGTCACGAATTCTGACAAATTAGCAGTAGGGTGTCGTTATTGGAATACCGCGAGAATACTGGAAGAATTGAGATGCCAACTATAATGTTCAAAACAAAATATTTTTTACAAGCGTTTGTGATTTGTCAGGATAATAATAACAATAAGATATCGAAAAGATCAAAGCAAATAAATTCGACAGAAATCTGAGATTCGGCAATATATTTAAGACGGGTTATGTTCACGTAAATTCTGTTTGATAAATACTGTCACTATATGTAGTGAACCAGTTTTCAGCTTAAACCCACTGAACATGAGTATTCAGGGAAGATAATTGAGTAATGACTTAATTTTGGAACGGTTGCGAAAAAAAAAATAATGCGAGAATATTTAGTGCGATTCGCTACACAATTATGATGTCATTGATATAATTTTTCCTGAGATATGTATTTACATGTGATTTAGCATATGTCAAAGTGTTTTTGATTTGTTCAAGGTCATAAATAGCATCGCGAAAATATATGTCACGTGGCAAATTTTGTTGAGACGTATCCCTATGTGGTATTCTTATGTAATTTTATGTCTAAATATCCATATGTATGAACGGTCAACGCCCGCTGTGCGGGCTTTTGCCCGTATTAGATCTATTGCACCAGCTTTCCGTATTTATCATTTTCATTTCCTTGATTACGCAATTTATGACGTATCTAGTGTGACGTCATTTCTAAGACGAAATATACTATCTTGTTTCACTCAGGATTTTCGGGACAGCAATTTTGTCATTGTGGTTTGAACAGTATTTTTTTTAAATGTTTGTAAAGCATCGAACGAATCATAAACGTATTGCGGATTGTGTGTTTGTCATAAGTGTTAACTTCGATAGGAATAAAATAATTCGCTACGGCAGGATTACGATTTCGTAAATCGGGTTTTGGATCAGAGTGGTTAGCATTCAATACAAACGCTATCAAAAATAGTGTGGTTTCAAATACATTTCGATTATAGGGAAACTTTTACACAAGTAAAATCTTAGAATCATCAATGAAAGACAATAAATTGGTCTTCAAACTATCAAAAGATTGACATGGAAGACAGAAGCCAAAAGAAAATAAATATCTTAATATCAAAATAAGAAAAGCAATATACCTTGACAAAATAATTAAATTGATACTTCAATATTTACAAGAAAATATTCCAAAATAAAACATTACAATTGAAAATTTGAATTAGTGATGTTAATAAAAATTTCCCAACTAGACTAATTAATTAAATTTTGACATGTTTACCTCACTTGCAACAAAATATTGCCGATAATTTGTATATAACCCATAATTTAAAAAAATATATAAAATATTAATACATGTTTTCAGAATAGGTAGACGACAGAAATGTGTTATAGTTAAAGCCCATTGATTTACAACTACATGCGTTTCCTTGAAGTCTCTTCTAAACGAAAATCAGTCAACGCGATAACGATACATTACGCACTTGCATTATGGCTTTTTTACCAGAATATTGCTCATGATCACACGTAAAACTTCTTTATGAGAGCGAATGGAAAATGCTCATATATATATATATATATATATATATATATATATATATATATATATATATATATATATATATATATATATATATATATATATATATATATATATATATATATATATATATATATATATATATATATATATATATATATATATATATATATATATATATATATATATATTATATAAATATTAAATATATATAAATCGTCGTATGATAAGATTTGTACATTTTAAGCGACTTTAAGTTTTGCTTTTCCGACTTAAATACTTATATTCAAGCATACATTTAGTACATATTAATGATCCTTATCAAAAATAATTTGATGACGTGTCCCACCCCTTTGCAGCAATATGTTTGAAATATTGTTTAAAAGTCCAGAGCAATTGTCAAGCTTTGATGCGATATCATCAAACAATGAACTGAGCAAGTATATGAAAGATTTGTGAAATAATTGCGACTTCTAGAATGTTAAGATACGGTATTTTAATATGCCATAATAACCTTGTTTTTTATTTCAAGTGTCAATCATTCAAACTCTGCCGAGAATCTTTTGCGACAAATGTTTTTCGATTAACTACAACCATTGTTTAACCCAAGCTCTCATTAGAGCAAAAGTTCTTACCAAGTTTAATCAAGAGTGGACAAACATGTGACTTCTAGAGCGTTAAGAAGCTTTATTTGTATATGACATATAGTTAGTTATAGTTAAGAGTTATAGTCTTAATACGATTTCTACATATTCATTTTAGGAAAACTGTTTCGCCACTGGCGGTCATGTTTTTGACGAACCAAAACCATTTTCTAATTCGTATGAGCTATCATAAGAGAAAATGTTCTGGCCAAGTTTCCTGAAGATTGGACCAACATTCGTACTTTTAGAGATTTAGCAAGTTTTCACTTTAGCCATAAAAAGAAAACTGACCGGACCCTCTTGCGCCCATGTTTTTGAGGAACCGGAACCATTTGCAAAAACAGCCGAGACATCATAAGAATACATGTTCTAACATGTTGGAATAGAGCTTACATATGTTTCTCAACATATAATTTATATAAAATGATTTAACTAATGATATGGCTTTTAAATGTATCGACATATGTTGTTTGTCAGACTTAATGATCGAAATTACATTTGAGTATTCCTGAAATATCATAATCAGACAATTACATCTTTGTAACATATGTTGCTATTGTACCAGACGGCACAGTTGACTCAGTGACTATTTTGGTATATCACATTTCAAATCCATTAAAACAACTTTATGTAACACTAATTACCGGTATTTCAAATAGATGAAAACTTCAATCTTCTTCCATTAAATATCCATTAGCAATAATGTTTGCAACATGCTATGATAAAACGCGATTTTACGTGGACAATCGGCATGCCATTATGTTATGATTTAATTTGTTAAGGTCAACCTGTGAATATTGAAGAGGATATGCATAGGTTTTTGTATTAATCATTGGCACAACATATTTCATTTTAAATGTAATGGAATCAATATAGATGTGCCTCTACAACTTTGTCGCTACAAAATTAATGTTTGTGCAATAGGAAAATAAAAAAATGCACATAAAATGACTTGGTGAAGAATTGAGTAAAAGGGATGACTTTCAGATGGTCCAGTCGTCCAATAAATTTGTTTACATAACAATATAATCAAATTAAAAGAGAACACACGCTCTTAAACTCCGAGGACGATTGTACCTTTGTCCATTGCATCTTGCTGCATCAAATCATACCCGTGGTTATCACAGGACTTTGTGTCATATTGTGCATTAAAAACTTGAATCAGGTGAATTTATTTGGAAAAGGGTTGCATTTGTTTTTATTAAAACACCAAGCTTAAAGACAGTATGAGCTAATTCATGGTTTAAATCTACAGTTTATGACAGCATCTGACCTTTATTTACAAATGGTAATGGTTAAACTATATTGTACTGTTTAAAAAAAAAATCAAACCCGCCTTTGTTTAGCAATCAATTTTTTTACACAAAAAGTAATAAAGATCCGTTCTTTGTGAATTTTTATGTTTTGTATTATTTGCTTATTTATTGGGCTTAACAATAAACACAGTGTTCAGTTGAGCGTCGCCGTGGTAAAAATGCACTTAATGTATCAGCATAAAGTGTCGTCCCAGATGCAGTCTGTATTTATCGTTGAAAGGAAGTCTCTGCTTGCCGAAAATTCATTTACAAATGTAAGGCAGAAAGTGTCTTCCCTGATAAGCCTGTGCGGACACTTTAAACTATTTTACGCAGATGCATTAAACCAAATTTTACCTGAGCGAGGCTCATTTCCATTTTTTTCAGATTATAGTTAGCTATAAATGAAGTTTCAGTTTGAGTTGTACAATTGTATAGACATGTACTCCATTTGTGTTGTTTGGGCAAGCTGTTAGATTAATTTGAAATCAATCTTATACAACTCTTCGAAATAGATTGATCGGGTTGAAATGTTTTATGGAACATATCGTTTTGCGAAATGACGTTTACTTTGTGACTAAGTAACACATGTTACACGTTGATCATGCGATAGTGTTGAATTATGGTTAATATAAAGTATATTGGTGTTATGTCAATAGTTCTTTAATTACCATATCGACTTGTTTTGTTGTAAATCAGATACGCATTACCGTTTGTATGTGTAACCATATTTAAGTCTTGTCCAAGTGCATCGTAAAACATAGAACAATGACTTTGAACAGTCAAATGACATGTGTATTGGGCTTAACTAAGCAGCCCTTATAAATGCATGTTAATTAAATGAAACAGTGTAGACATAGTTTCTTCTTTTTTTTCAAATGAAAATAACATACAAACGAAATGCTTTCGGGAAACAAAATTAATTGTCTTAAATTCTCTCCATGCGATACCTTATGGATGCCTTTTACTTTGTTTAATGTTTAATTTAGGATAATGTTTAACCTCGTATAGAAATGTACTAATTGGTGATGATAGTATCGACAAAGACTAAGACTATTGGAGTAGTTTCTATCAAATATTTTTTTTGTCAAATCAATTTATTATTCGAATCTGATATGCTTTTGCTATAGCATGTTGTCCATTTTGAATTTCTCAGTAAAGCAGTAACAAAAATAATTTGACAAGACAATATGATTTAATGTGAAAATGATATGTCTTCCTATATTCTTCATCTATGGTTTCAGCAGTGTTTTTCACTCAATTTCAAACTCAAATCAGTCTAATAAGACCAATCGCAGACTTATGCGAAATACTTTAACTGGACAGATTACTATTGTAACTGAACAGAAGATCATTTCTAGTCATATTCTGGAACCTGTAATTATAAAACCGTGAACAAATTGCAACCGAGCGAAAAGTAGCGTATAATACCGTACGGCACGCATCACATTGTATCGAAGACTGTATCTCAGAGATATAACGAGTGGCAAACTGTTGCATTTATGGTTGATCGCAAAGTAAAATATTGTTTAGTATGGGGAAATGTATAATGTTATGGTGAAGAGTAGTGTGTTGTAGAGTAGTTCGTTGTAGAGTAGTGTGGTATAGAGTTGTGTGGTGAAGAGTAGTGTGTTATAGAGTAGTGTGTTGTAGAGTAGTGTGGTGTAGAGTAGTGTGGTGTAGAGTTGCATTATGTGTAAATGTGGTATCGAGACAATACGGTAAGGTGTCGTGTTCACTTGCATTATGTGTAAATTTGGTATCGAGACAATACGGTAAGGTGTGGTCTGCACTTGCATTATGTTTAAATGTGGTATCGAAACAGTAAGGTAAAGTGTGGTCTTCACTTGCATTACGTGTAAATGTGGTATATAAACAATACTGTAAGGTGAGGTATTTACGCGCATTGTGTATAAGTGTGGTCTCCATATAATATGGGAGGGTTAGATCTATGCATTGTGTTTAAGTGTGATATCGAGACGATAATGTAGAATGTGATCTTAACTGTTTATTACCCTACTGGTTATTATACTGGTCATCATAGTGGTCATCACTCTGGTCATCTTACTGGTCATCAATAAGTTCATATCCTTTTACATCAAACTGGTCATCACTCTGGTCATCAGTCTGATCATCACGCTGGTCATTACTATGACAATCAACCTGGTTATCATACTGGTAATTATAATGGTTATTTTCAGGTCATCATACTGGTCATTATCCGGGTCCGCATACTGATCATAATACTTGCATGTATTATGGTTGTTTCACTCTTGTCTTCATACTGTGCATCAAACTGGTTATAAATATTGTCATCAATATACTCATCACTCATCATAGTGGTACACTAGTTAGAATACTGGCCATCATTCTCCTCATTATACCGATTATCATACTGGTCATCAAACTGGTAAGAATAATGGTCTTCACTTTGGCTATCATCTTTCCGGTCATCATAACTGGTCATTATACTTGTCATTTATTTTGTCATGATATAGGTCATCATGTTGGTCATCACAATTGTCATCATACTGGTCATCATAAAGGTCAACACTATCGTCATCAACATGGTCACCAGTCTGGTCATCATTGTGCTCCTTACTCTGGTCATCTCACTGGTCATCATTCAGGCCATTATTCTGGTCATCATATTGGTCATCGTACTGGTCATCATAATACTGGTTATCGTACTGGTCATCACATTGGTCATCATACTGGTCATCATATTGGTCATCGTACTGGTCATCATATTGGTCATCGTACTGGTCATCACGATCGCCATCGTACTGGTCATCATATTGGTCATCATCATATTGGTCATCATACTGGTCATCATCATACTGGTCATCGTACCGGTCACTATACTGGCCATCATACTGGTCATCACGATGGCCATCATACTGTTCATTATCATATTGGTCATCGTACTGGTCATCACGATGGCCATCGTACTGGTTATCATATTGGTCATCGTACTGTTCATCACGATGGCCATCGTGCTGGTCATCATATTGGTCATCATCATATTGGTCATCATACTGTTCATCATTATACTGGTCATTGTACTGGTCATCATACAGTACTTGTCATCATACTGGCCATCGTACTGGTCATCGTACTGGTAATCGTACTGGTCATCGTACTGGTCATCGTACTGGTCGTCATAATGGTATCATACTGGACATTATAATGGTCATCGTACCGGTCATCGTACTGGTCATCATATTGGTACTCATACTGGACATCATAATGGTCATCGTACTGGTCATCATACTGGTCATCGTAATGGTCGTCATACTGGTCATCATACTGGACATCATAATGGTCATCGTACTGGTCATCATACTGGTCATCGTAATGGTCGTCATACTGGTCATCGTAATGGTCATCGTAATGGTCATCATATTGGTAATCATAATGGACATCATAATGGTCATTGTACTGGTCATCATACTGGTCATCGTTATGGTCGTCATACTGGTCATCATACTGGTAATCGTACTGGTAATCATACTGATCATCATACTGGTCATCATACTGGTCATCATACTGGTCATCAGACTGGTCATGATACTGGTCATCGTACTGGTCATCATACTGGTCATCATACCGGTCATCGTACTGGTCGTCATACTGGTCATCATACTGGTCATCGTACTGGACATCATACTGGTCATCTTACTGGTCATCATACTGGTTATCGTACTGGTCATCATACTGGTCATCGTACTGGTCATCATACTGGTCATCGTAATGGTCATCATACTGGTCATCATACTGGTCATCTTACTGGTCATCATACTGGTCATCATACTGGTCATCATACTGGTCATCGTACTGGTCATCGTACTGGTCATCATACTGGTCATCATACTGGTCATCATACTGGTCATCATACTGGTCATCATACTGGTCATCGTACTGGTCATCATACTGGTCATCAGACTGGTCATCATACTGGTCATCAGACTGGTCATCATACTGGTCATCAGACTGGTCATCATACTGGTCATCATACTGGTCATCATACTGGTCATCATACTGGTCATCATACTGGTCATCATACTGGTCATTAGACTGGTCATCATACTGGTCATCAGACTGGTCATCATACTGGTCATCGTACTTGTCATCATACTGGTCATCATACTGGTCATCATACTGGTTACATATACTCTATATCGTACCATATGATACACTGCTTTGCATTCAGTTGCATCGCAGTCTGTTCAGGTTGTATGCTATTTGCTGCTCATCAGTATCTTAAGGTTTGAAATAAAGCCTTTAAAACTCGAGTCTAGTTAAGATGATTTTAAAGTTATTAATTAGATTTTCTAAGCGACTACAAAAGCCTCAAAGTGCGTGTATAAGGGTAAAGGGTTGAGCATGCAATAAGACTAGACTTAAATATGGTTGCACATAACAACATGTGATTCGTGTTCGATTCCGAGTAAAACTTGTCGAGATGGCCATTAAGGAGATATTAGCAAACTCGTTATGAATAACTTAAAACAGTCGCAGTTCAATATGGGACCCTGAATGCATTAGTAATAAAATAAATGAAAACTTGCTTCTATAAACGAACTGTAACATGTGTTACTTGGTCACCTTACGCAAAACGATATGACATATAAAACGTTTCAAACCTATCATTTAATTTCAAAGCGTTATATAAAATCGATTTTAAATAAGCACGACAGCTTGCCAAATCAACAACATCAAAATACAATCCTAGTTCTGGGAAAACTGGGTATAATGCATGTGCGTAAAGTGTCATCCCAGATTAGCCTTTGCAGTTCGCACAGGCTAATCAGGGACGACATTTTCCGCTTTTATGACATTTTTCTTTTAAATGAAGTCTCTTCTTAGCAAAAATCCAATTTAGGCGGAAAATGTCGTCCCTGATTAGCCTGTGTGGACTGTACAGGCTAATCTGGGACGATACTTTACGCACATGCATTATGCCCAGTTTTCTCAGAACGCGACTCAAATAATTAGCGCTTAACACCAAAACAAAACATCACCGAGAACGGAGCTTAATTCAATATTATGTCAAATCAACTGATTCCTATACAAACATGGGTTTGTTGTAATTTAGCAAAACGGTACAATATGTGTCAAACCTTTGTCAGGAGCAATCACTGCCATATTGGATTTTGATCATTTTCTTTCGAAAATAAAATGAATTATAGTTAATTAAAATCTTCTTTTCGCCGTCGTAATGTGTTACAATTTGCATACTGCGTCAAATTGAATCGAGGCATATGTTGATAGTTTTACTTGTTTTACAGTTTGTGTGTAATTTTTTTAAAGACTATTTTGCGTACAAGAACAAATACATTTATATCACTACGCATGGTTACATTCGTTAGATTTTAAGCGCTTTTAAGACTGAATGAAAATTATTGTTAAGGTTATTAGATCTATTTATGTTAAATGTCACGTTGAAAAAATTCAAATGGGATAAATAGAATACTAGGATTAGCGTTGAATACAGAGAAGTTTATGTTGATCGGCTCGAACACCGAAAGCGCTAGCCAAGGCGCGCGCTCCCGGCGTTCTAAGCCTCGCAACATAAACTTTTCTGTATTAAACGCTAACCTAATATTCTCTATATATACGTCAGATAGGCAATCTCAACATTTATATAAATAAGTTCGGCCTATAGCTCCAATATCGGTAGACTTTTATAAATCTGAACTAAATTTGGATTAAAAATACATGACTTAAAGTCGACAGCTTTGCAAAAAATCTCCGACAATTCTCTTGTGTCAATGCCTGTTTATTTTCGTTCTGTTTGGTAATGATATATGCAAAAATGTAAACATAAATTTGCAAAACCCAATCCAAGCCTTCTTCTTATGTGTATTTGCAAAGCTATCACGCAGTTCTCATCTGCTGAAGCCCCAAGCCTAAAAGGAATATATTCAGCCAGATTTCACTAAATTATAACATTTAAAACTAGGTCGTACTTTCCATTTGAGAGTAACACGCTTATTGAGAGAAATCGGCAGGTTTTTTTAGAAAAAGGGGAAGACGCTGGATGCTGGGTAAAAGGGAAAAATAGAGCGCGAAAGAGACATATTTGGGGAAAAATTAAAAAATAATGGTTTATTTCAATGTCTATAACTAATCTACAGAGGCACGTCTCTGTCACTATTATTGTGAGTTTCAAGTCTCCTAGAGGGATTGTCCCCAAATACAGCACCAGTTGTGACATAGGAAATGTTTGGGCCACTACTGGATCCAAATAGCTCGCAATATTTACACAAAAACCCATGTTTAGTTTGACTGTGATATAGCCATGGGTATCGGAATTCGTATACTTGAGAATTTAAACAACGACTATCACGTTTTGGTTGCGTTTCGTCTGGCTTAGAAAATAAAGTTGCAGGGGTAGATCTTATTATGGGAAATGTTTTCAACTGTTTTTCTGTACTGGGGCCGGGGGCGATGTCAATTTTGATATTTCAGTTTCCTTATTAATGGGTAGACGATCTAGATCTGCTACAGTATTCGAAGGGGAAAATGCGACAGCTGCCGATTGTCTACTTTCACTTTCACAATGTTCGATGTCGATTACCTCCGAATCTTGCTGGGTTTCAACGGTTTTTGATGAATCATTCTTTAAAAATGTGTAGATGGGTTAAGTATTTGCCTAGTCCGAACGTTTTATTTTTTTTTTCGTGTATAAACGCCAATTGTGAGACATTTTTTTCTGTTTTCACGTTTACATCTAGGCTTTTTTATAACCCGGATGAAAATTCGACTGGTGTCCGGTAATAAAATGACTAAATACTCTACTCGCGCAAGACCGGAATCCAGTGAAATAGTCAGGTGATTATTGCGTTCAGTTGCCCGGCTAAAATTTCCATGACGTATTTATTTAATTGTTATATTTAGAATCACCGGGGTTCCCAGTTTTGTGTGTTCGTCGGGAGAGAGAGAGAGAGAGCGAGATCGTGGTACAAACTGGATAAGTGTCGACTGACCCAAAAGAAAAATATCTTTGAGGGGAAAATATTATATTTTGGGGAAAAATAATATTCTAAGAGGGGAAATTGTATTTTTTCGGGGAAAAATTCTGGTTGAGGAAGACGCCGAATATCGGCGTCACTTTCTTAGTAAAAAAAAACCCGATCCAGATGATCGTTTTGAATGCCCATGGTAATATATTTGATTCCATACCATGGATTGTTTAGTTGTTAAAATGATGCATGGAATGGACCATAATGTGTGCCTCAAAAAATATTAACATTCAACATGTACTGTCTCCAAACATTTAATTTCAGATTTGACTGAGCAAACTAAATTGTATAGTATCGTACTTTGTAACTCTCGTCTTCGAAACAAAAGTGTTATTATACCTGTTTGATATTAAAAATCATAAAACAATATCTTAATTTAAAGTTATGGGGTCATAACTGCAGTCGCCATAGTAAATTTTGGTGGTCTAAGACAGTCTCTTCCATTTTCGTCTTAAGGGAAAGGTTCAACTGGCCGGGAGAGTGCAGCCACCCATTTGAACGTGCTTGCTAGATATCCATGCATTTCTTGCAGCGTAAACCGACATGTTTATTTTAATATTTAATTATATCTATTACGTGTTAGGAAAGGGCTTAAATATTCGTCTAAATGTACCATTGTTTGAAATCTGAAGCCATTATTACTTAAACACTTGATAATGGCACACCCGTTGTATTACCAAACCACTATATTTACTAAAGCAATAGTTTGTACATTAAACTAACTAGTTTTGGACGAATGTTATCAATATAAACTTCAAAAGTACACTTTACCGTCTAAATATTTTGACCATTAGCAAATATGCATGTCAAACAAGAGCATATAACAGTCAAAACTGGTTTGAATATTGGGCTGTGTTGAGTTACGAATACGGACGTTTATGCAAAGAACATTACTATGTTGTTTTCAATCATTATAAATAAGGCGTAAACAATATTTTAAGAGTCGCATTCTCCTAATATTTTATAGCGAATTACATAAGTTCTTACAAGAGCTGTGTTTGTGAAACAATATGCCCCCCTCTGCGCCGCTGTGAAGCTATATATTTGAATTTTGACCTTGAAATATGACCTTCACCTATCACCACTCACAATGTGAAGCTTCGTGGGATACACATGCATGTCAAATATCAAGTTGCTATCTCAATTTTGCAAAAGTTATAACCAAGCTTAACGTTTTGGGACAGACAGACACATACAATGACAGAGGCATACATACAGACATGCCTAAATTAATATACCCCTGAAGCGTTAATATTGAAAGACTGCGTGATTGAATGTTTTTATAAATGGTGATTCGGTAACACAAATCAATGGAGTTTTTTACGGACGATATATACAAAATATTTCGGCATTTGTTTCTTAGGAGAGCTAAGAGCACAGCAATTCATCCGTGTTTCAATACATTTATTGCAAAGCGGGTTGAAGTGTCTTACTGCAATTTGAAATTTATATAAACCGTTTTGCAATGAACAAGTTTTGCAATTTTTTTCTTTTACGGATCGTAGTGTCTAATTGCACGTTGACCCTTGTCTAATAACCCGTTTGTAATAAACGCGTTTTTCAATAAAGTCATCACATATGTTTCTAAAGTAAATGTGATATAACAAGAAAAAATGGGTATAGAAAGAGATATTTCAACTAATTCAATACCAAAATGAAGAAAACCAGAAATGCAATAATTGTATAGCAAAACGGGTTTGATGGACATTTTTATAACAGCACGTTTTGCATTAAACCCATCTTGCAATACGTTTATTGCAAAACGGGTTGAGGTGTCGAATTAATATTTGAAATTTTTATAACAACTCGTTACTCAAGCAATTATCACTTTCAATGTCTTTCCGATACCCACATCGATCTAGAATAACAGCGATGTTCAGGCCAATAACTTCATGGTGATTCTTCTTTAAACAGTTAAAACAACACTTGCTTTGAATAGAAGTATTTGTATATACTGTTTCACTGTCGCCTGTTTGCAAACCGCATTTATATAGGACCTTAAAGTATATTGTTGTAAGTGAAAAACAGTTTTAAATCTATATTGGGAACGAACGCGCTTATACGGATACGACAATAACGGACATTCGCAGTGTGTTGATATCGGTTTCTACTTCCATTTGTGCAAAATACCATTTGATATTTGGTAAACGATCATTCGATGCTCCGTCGTGGACTACACTTTAAATCATTAGAAATACCTGCGATAACTTTTTGTTGGACATTTACCTCTATTGATCACTCACCGGTTCCTTTTTCGGCAGGTTTCTCTTTAGCCTAATCGTAAAATTAAACCGTTTGTGTAATTGGTGTGATATTTACTTGTCATCATATATGCTAATCGGCTTTTTTCTAAATAAAAGATTTAAAAAAACAAGACAATTTTAAACAAATATAATGTCATATTAACCATTTTATAATTTAAAGTAAAGGTCGCATTAGTGTAATGGAAATGGTATTTGCGACCGGGAGGTTACGGGTTCGATCCCCACTGCTAGGGCTTTATTAAGTTCTCCCCAAAAGACAGCTAGTACTAAGTCTACCCAGGAGTAGAGAGCGTTCAAATAAGCCATTGACCTATTGATGCATTCAAGCTTTAACTTACTTGGTTTAAAGTAACTAACTTATACAATATTAATTTGGTCATTCGTACTATGTGAGTGTTGTTATTTGTAGCAATTAATGTATTACTTAATCATATTTGGGAACGGAGCTTTATACTTTCTCCTTTGCCTCACACAATTCTGGTTCAACATGCTCACGTGATTTAAGATTTTTTTGCAAAGAAGACACGAACTAGTTTCTCCTTGTAACGCACTTTTGGGAAAAGCTGTTGAAAATATTATATTATAACTTTATTTTTCATTATTCAATATCCCTATAAGGTAGTAGAACGATACATTTTACAGTGAATTAATACATTACTATTTACAAAGCAAACAATCATGCACAACATGTTTAAGTGAAACCTCTTTCGTTTATGCAACATCGGAATTATGTTTTCCATAGAAAAGCAATTTGCTGATTGGGTTGGTTAATTGATTGTTGTTTGGGTTGGTGTCTTGATTGTTGGTTGAGTCGGTTTCTTGAGTTGTGATTGGGTTTTCAATCTTCAATCCAAAGTCAAGGTTTGCCACCTGCAACACATGGCTTTGTTTGATATGATAAGTGACTTGATACGTTTTATAAAAAAATAATTTGCGAGTATCCAAATAAATTAACTTCAGCAAATTCTGCAATGGGTTTCATGATTTATTCCTACCTGATTAAGAACATTCACCTTAAAAATTAAGCTTCTACGAGTGATATCGAGTGATATTATAATGTTAGTTGAGCGTGATTCATTATACAGTTTAGCTATGTTTACTAAAATTAAATAATATGTTGTCTTTGTGTTGCCTGGTGTTATTAAGTCGCATTACCTATTTATCCCAATTAACATCGTGTCGTCAATATTGGGTCTCGGGTTCACTGGACTACTTCCAATTGTTTGTAGTTGCTTTAAGTGTTGGGTATGAAAACATACTGACTTTTGAAACTGTTTATTTCATCGTCTAAACATATTTGTATTAAGTTTTTCAAAAATGCAGCTAAATTCGTTGCATTTTTTGGGGTAAAACTGTGAATCCAATAATTGAAATACCAATTAAGCAAACAACGTCTGTTATGCGAGCACGGTACGTCACCATTTGCGACTGCAACATGTCAATTAAACAGTGGATCCTCATTTGGAACAACGAAGCCAGTTATAATTTAGGATCAGCAATTGCATATATCAACACAATTAATGCATACCCTGGTTCAGCCTGTCCCAAATAGATGCTGTCCCTACCTTCGACAAAAATGCTTGAATTTTATGTCTTTGAAATTTAAAACGCGCGTGACGATATTAGTCATTCTGCCTGTTAAACATACACAGGTGCAATGAAAACAAAGTAAACATATTAATATATGTCATTAATTTGCAATAAATTTAATGGCACAGTAACATTACTACAATCTATATGATGCAAGTTTCAGTATAATGTATGCATGGTTTTCTATTTCAGTGATATTTCTTTATACGGTTTAGGGCGAATTAAACTTTAAGTGTTAAATATTCAAACTGAAGCACATTGGTTTTGTAGCATGGCAGGCGCTTTGCACATCATACAAGTAGTGATAGCATCTTAAACTGTAAATGTCACCTCTGAAATAAAATAACCACTTAATTACAAGCTTTATTTTAAGATGTAGCTCTCCATTAAGTTTTACTAAACGAATACTCTTCGTTATTGAAATACATCGCCTTAAACTCAACCGCCTACATGAAATGAAACAGAAACATCCATAATTACACTATATTCATTTTGGAAATATTTATTGTTAACTCTCATTAGAAAGGTACAAGAAAAGACTCTCCGAATACGTCTATTTTAACACTTATAAACGTGCAAAAACAATTAAAACTGGAAATAGCGCGGTAGCGGCCGACACGTATCCCCACGCCGTTTGTTTGACCCACGGGGCGCCACAGAGTCGGTAATGGGGCCATGCTTAGTTGAGATTAGCCGTATTGTCATATGAAATATTCATTATCAATATGAAGTAAATCGGTGCAGAAATGAAGAAGTTGATTTAAAATAACCTAAAACAATGAGTGAAAATCTCTGACCCGGCCCCACCCCAATCAAAATTCCAAATAGTGCACTGTCGAATACATGATCATAGCTACCATGTGTGTAGGTTTGAAAGTTCTAGTGCTAATAGTGTAGGAGGAGATAGTGACCAGGACGGACGGACAGACTGACAGACGGCGGAGATAACCGCATAACCCCCACACTATCTCCGAAAAGCGTTGGGATAACTAGCTAGGTCAATGTTTTATTATGTTTAGAATACCTCAGCAATTGCAAAATATAAATTGAACACTTTGTCCCTTTTTTATGATACACTTATTGAACTGATAATATATTTTAACTCAACTTGTTCGGAAATTTTCTCTGTACAGATATTTGAACATCGTGTCCTTCTTATTTTACAGACAATCCGTTCTTTGATATTTTTAGCGATACGAATGCAGAAAATATATTGACTAAATAAATTGTATAATTTATATTATGTGTTTTATTGGTGCCTAAAGAAAATGTGTACATGACAAGCTACGCATATTATAAATTGGTAAGGCCGACATGCATAACTGTGTTGGACATCGGCATTGAATGCAATTTTAACAATGCTCTGCGAGGCTAAATACGACACCAGCAGCCGATTGTATAAACAGTTTATCCACAGAGAATCATTTTAGAACTCACTCTTTTCGGACGTACCGATGGACTTCGAATGAAGCTCCAAATATTTGTTTTCGGAATTGTCGAGTTGTCGTCACACTTAAGTGTTTGTATAATATCGTTGTGTTTTAAAATAAGTAATATTAAGCAAACAACTCTTTTATATGAGCTATTTGCTTGTTTAAATGAGGATTTTAGGCCGTAAAATATACTAGTCAGGCCTGTCAGGCTTGAAAAGCCTGACTTGTATATTTTACAGCTTGAATCCTGACTTGTATATTTTACAGCTTGAATCCTCACTTGTAAATTTTACAGCTTGAATCCTGACTTGTATATTTTACAGCTTGAATCCTAACTTGTATATTTTACGGCCTGAAATCCACATTTAAACAAGAATATAGCTCATATAAAAAAGAAGTTATAATGTGCTAAACATTTCCGACTGATAATCTTATTTAACTAGGAAAGCTTTATTACAATGTAATTGGTCACAATCAGGCCTAAAAAGGCTTAAGTCGAAGGTAATTCCATACCGGGGTGTATACAATGCTCTATATGTAATTAGAATCAGGCAATAAAGCCATAAAAAATACAAATCAATCTTATAATGCACTACATTTTCCCTACTTTTCATCTTTGTCAACACATATAACTTTGCTTTAATAAAATAGGCGAACCAGACATGAAATGATACACACTGTGTGTTTATTCTGCACTTTCTCGTTGGTGCACGAGCTGTTTATTTTTTTATTATTATCTGGATTTTTGCTGTTAAATATGCAAGTCAAAATTCTTATGTGCCAAACACTTCTTACTGGGCATCTTTTAAAAAAAATGTGTAGTTTACTTATGAAGTCATTGTTTATAACCAGTAAAAAAATATGTAGTTTACTTATGAAGTTATTGTTTATAACCAGTCACTAAAATGAAGAAAACCATCTTTCTTGCATACTTATGGTTAAGAAAATAGTGAATTTCTTGTTCCAATGTGGATTTATTGGTGTAAATATGTTTATGGGCTTGACATTTTTACTTTTCATCTTATTTAACCATACAGCTTTCTTATATAGTTATTTTTTATAAAACAGAAACTAAAATGCTAAAATCAATGTTGTTTGCATAATTTTGCATAGAAAAGTAATGTTCTTGTCAAATTATGAATTTGGCCGTAAAATATGCCAGACAATATTTTGTTTGTTCTAAACTTTTCAATTGTTCGTCTTGTTATAAGTATTGCGTTTTATAATGCTTTTAATTACAAACTGACATGCACTTGTTAAATGAAAGTATTGCCTATTTTGGGTTCGTTTTTTGCGGTTTAAAATGTGGATTGTCGGTGGTTACATATTCAATTCACCATCCTCATGTGCTTAATTTTCAATCTGGTCATCCTATTCAGCAACTTAAGCTTACTTTTAATATTATTGTTTATACACAGGCACTTGAATGTTCAAAGCAATATATCTTGTAACCTTTCGGTAAGAAAATAAGTTTTTTAAGTGGGGATTTAAGGCTGAGAAAAGTACAAGTCAATATTTTTATGTGCTTAATTTTCTAACTGGTCGTCTTGTACAACAAATATAGCTAACTTATGTACATGTTACCAGAAAGTCCCTTTTATGCTAAACGATTCGCAGACTTTTTGTCCGAAAATAATATATTGTTTGCTAAAATGAGCATTTTTTTCTGTAAATTATCCAAGTAATATGTTATGTGCTTATTTGTTTCTTACTAGTCACCATATTCAACAAAAATAAATAGCTTGCTTATTATATTATTGTTTTTGCACAGACAAGCAAAGTCTACAAGCAACGTTTCTTGTATACGTTTAGGTAGAAAGCTGTAATATCCTAATTAAAATGTAGATTACATGTAGAGAACATAAAATTCGGAAGCATAAATTCGTATGTGCTTGATTTTCCAACTGTTAATCTTGTGTAACAAATATAGCTTAATTATAAGGTTATTATTTACAAACAGGTATGCCGAAGAGTTTTTTTGCTTACTTTGGTTTGGAAAATATCAAGTTATTTTCTTGTTCAAATGTGGATTCATGACCATAACATACGCACGTCAATAAATTAGTAACAAGTCATATGTGCTAGATTCACTTACTGTTTATTTACTTTCTTACTCTTTACCTTGTCACCAATTATATTTAAGTTATAAAATTATTATTTACAAAAAGGCACTTACATGCTTAAAACAATGTTTGTTGCATACTTATTGTAAAATAAGAATCATTATATTGTAAAATGTGCATTAATGGCTGTAAAATATGCTTTACAATATTCTCATGACATATGAACATGTATGTGCTAAATTTTGTAACAGTTCGTTTTGTTCAACACGTATAGCTTTTTTTATTATATTATTGGTTCCAAATAGACATGCAAATTCTAAAATCGATTTTCCCTGCATACTTTACTTTAGGTTAGAAAATAGTTATTTTGTGTTAAAGTGGGGATTCGAGGCGGTAAAATTTGCAAATGAATGTTCTTATGAATATGTGCTTAGTATACCAACTGTTCATATTGTTCAGCAAATAAAACTTACTTTTATGGTTATTGGTCACAAAAAGGCATGCCGAATACTACGTTAATTAACATTTGTAGTATAATTCTGAATAGTCATATAATTTTGTGACCGGGAAATAGTTTTGAAAGAAAGTTGCGTACTACTGATAACTGCTAAACAAATCCAAGGTAAACTTAGCATTTTGAAACTTTGCATGATTTAAAAGAGATTAAGTTGAAGGAAGGTGCCTTTCCCATGGGGAAAGTGGCCTATATAAGGCCTCTGCTAAAGACGGAAAAAGCCCTGATCAGTATCTGAAAACGTTTGTTTCAACAGCAATTTGCATACCAGTTTACAATAAATGAATTTTTAACTGAAAAATTGCTCTGTTTTTAACTTATGTTTGGTTTTAATATTTTTCTTTAGAATACTGCGAGTGTTTTGTTAGTGTTCAGTGGTGTGTTGCTTGGTTTCCATTTTATTTTCCAATATCATTATGTCAATAAATTTGAGTCGATGACGAGATGTTTTTGTCCTATGAGTCCCAGTCCGTTCCTGCAATTTTTTAAGTCCACAGGACCGAATGTATAATTCCTGTTGGGAATACTTGTATTGTTATGTATTGTCTGAAATGAAAAAGGAGGTGGAAGTCGAAATTTCTTTGTTTTGTTATCAAAGTCTATTTTTTCCTGTTCCAGTTACCAGTGCGCAGACTCTAACGTCTCCCTTCAAGAGCGCCCAGACCAGAACGTCCAAAATGAGCCCGGTTGACCCGTACACTGACCCTTCAACCGCGGAAATAATGCCCATGACAACAGGTTTTCATGTGTTTCCATTTTTATCGCTGTTAACATCAACTGGGTTGAATTGCAGGATTACTAAGTAGGCATAATTTACTATATGTTATAAGTAGGATACTGACTAAGGATGAGAGCATTATAAGATAATATATCCAATGGTTGTATCCAATGCTTAGCGTGGATGTTGGTGGAGCATGAGGATGAAGTATGATGATGGAGCATGAGGGTGGAGTATGTGGGTAAACCTAGAGGGTTGTTTATGTGGTTTGAGAATGAGGGTGGCTTATGTGGGTGGAAGATGAGGTTGGGGTTTATGATTGAGGTGTGATTGTGGAGCCTTTAGGGGGAGGGGGTGTGGTTGAGCATGATGTTGGGTTATGTGGGTTGAGCATACGGGTGGGCATGAGGTTCGGGTTTGTGTGTATACCATGAGGAGGTTATGTAGATGGACCGTGAAAGTGGGGTTTGATGATGGAACATGAAGATGGTTTATGTGGGTGGGTGTATGTAGGTGGGGCATGATGGTGAGTTGTGGAGGTAGATCAAGAGGGTAGTGTATACGGGCTAGGTATGTGAGTGAAGCATGGGTTGGGTAATGTTAGTGGCTAATGAGGGTGGGGTATGTGGATTGAACATGAGGGTGGGTTATGTGGGTTGAGCATGAGGGAAGTGTACGTAGGTTAGGTATGTGGGGGAAGCATGAAGGTGGGTTATGTTGATAGAGCTTGAGGGCATTGCATGCAGGTTATTATGCGGTTGGGACATGAGGATGGGTTATGTGTGTGAGGCATATGGGTGGAGCATTGGGCTGAACATGAGAGTGGGGTATCTGGGTGTGCTAGGTGGGTGGAAAAATGATGGTTGTATATGTAGGTGCAGCACGAGGAGGTGGTATGTGGGTGGAACATGATGGTGGTGTCTGTGGGTGGTGTATGAGGGTAAGGTATAGGGATTGAGCATGATTGTAGTGTATGTGGGTGTAACATGATGATCAGTTATGTAGCGGCGCAGTTAAGATTAAATTCAAATAACCAATGGCAACATGAATTGAAATTTAGAATGAAAGCAAACCCATACATTGTTATCTTTAATTGTTGTATACGCAGCCATGCACATGTAGTGCGTCCCGTCGTCTCTATTGGTTTATAATTAGGTGCCTTTGTATAAAACAAATGCGTACCAATATGCTTATAAGTTAAAGCTTGAGAAAAATATGAGTCTACATTATGATTATTACAATTTCTTGAAAGCATGTCAAGTATCGACAAATCAAAAAGCATTTAATGTAGGTGTTGGTCAGAGCAAATACCTGTCGACCTCAAGGTTTAATGATAATTAAATGAATATTTAGACAGGAGCCAGCTTGATGCGTAGTGTCGGGCCTGATAAGAATGTATTTACTTTTTGAGCCGAAATGATACTATTACACAATTTTGAAAGCATGATTATATCATGATGTTCAACAAGATATTCAGTCATTACAAACGGCAAGGATGTCCTTGGAATTGAAAAAATATGTTGGTTTTTCCTGTTGGCTATGGGGCGACAAATATTTTAAAGGCCCTATAAAGGTGACAAATCAAATTATTATGCATATAAACTGGTCTAATTTTTACCGGATTTCAGTTACTCTTGCATAAAAATGCTAATAACACAGCTCAGTGCAAAGTTGTCAAGAATTAAGGAAGATATACCCTTTTCATAATAAGAAGAAATGTTTACAACTTTGCAACTAACGTGGTGTGTAGCCTCAAAGCGGTGACGTATGCTAAAAATAGCCGAAAGAAAATTCAATTTTAATTCTATTTTAAACAACTTTCTACCAGCAAAAATTAACATATTAGATCACTAAAAACATTTTAATCATTTAGAAGAGACCTACTTTGTGAGTGATACCGGAAACCGTTGAAAATCAACGATATATTTACTTTTTATTGTCCAATAGCATATATATATATATATATATATATATAAAACACATTAAATCGGAAATGAATTATTATATACAATTTAAGACACACACGAAGCAGTGAACGTAATGGGCGTTATTGAATATCAATACAATTATTATGTCCGATATAGGCGCAGTTTTTGTCATCATACAGCCGTTTTTGGCCTGGGGTGTAGCCCTTAGGCCATGGCAATGATACAAATTTCTGAGACAGTCAGAATTGGCTGGCTGCCACAACCCACGAATGAATGAATGAAAGTCCGATTTACCACTTGGCGGTAATTCATGCGCAATCAAAAAAGTTCTTCGCAGATCTCAATAACCAGCCTTGTAAATACAGAACATCACTATATAACATGACAGTGTCATAAAACGTGTAAAAAATAATATTGCAGCAACATTGCTAAGCATTGGCAACGACATAGTTTTTATTATTGTTTGCATATCCATGCGAGAATAAGTTCCTCACTTGACGGTCTATGCCGAAAAGACACGAGTGTCTACGGAGATAGTAAGACGATTTTTTTTGGATACATTTTTTGAAGACATTACATTTGGTATTTATAAACATATTTTAAGATATTGTTATTTTATTTTGCGTTGAATGTCTCATTCAAGAAAAAAGAACAAGAAAAAAACAGCAACCAATATTCATGATCATTCTCGGAAATATACGAAGTTACCGGATATGAAATTTCACTGCGCAGATCGAGCGCGAAAATCGAGCGCGAAAAGTTCTACGTGATATAACGTACACAATCTGTACACTGTTCTTTATCAGGGTAAAGGCACAGTCTCACTATGATGCCGGCGGAGCCCCGATGCGTGATCCGGGGCTCTACCGGGATTAACCGGAGATCCATCGGGGACGACCGGGATGAACCGGGGAAAACCGGGGCTCCACCGGAAAAGTATTTAAATGTTTAATACATCCGGGATGTCACCGGGAAGGACCGGCAACATACGGCGCGGCACCGGGAACAACCGGGACGGCATCGTACCTCACCGGGGCCCATAAAGACCCCGGCACAGCTACGGCAACGCCCCGGTGAATGCCGTTAGAGTCCCGGTATACCTACGGTATATAAGAAAACCGGCGCTCTGCCGGAACGCCACCGGTATTCACCGGGGCTCCGCCGGGGCATTACCGACGACGACCAGGGTGAAACCGGGGCGTTGCCGTAGCCCTGTCGGGGTCTGATGCCGGTAAAGACACCGTGAGTGCCGGCGGTGTTGCGGTATACCGGGACTCTGCAGGGACGCTGCCGGCTTTCACCGGGGCTCAGCCGGGGCACTACCGGCGACAACCGGGGCTATGCCGGGACGCTGCCGGTTTCACCGGGGCACTACCGGCGACAACCGAGGCTCTGCCGGGGCTTCACCGGGATAAACCGTAGCCATTCCGGGTTGACCGAAACCCTGCCGGACTGTTGACCGGCTTTAACCGGGGCGGAACCGGGAAATAGTGTGACTGCGTTAAAAAATTTCTACGAATCATACCGGTCCTCGCCGGTCGACCAGCGTTAGCAAACCTGTATGGACCGGGGCTCTACCGGCAAAAGTGAGACTAGGGCTTAAGTGGATTTTCTTTTTTATACACATTACAAAGGAAGTATGAGTGTTTTTCTGCTCTGTTAATTATGTAATAGAAAGCTATTTTAGGCTATTGAAAGTCATTAATTTCACGCCAACAATAACAGTTTTTTGCGGCCATGTTGTTGTTGTTGTATATCTTCACGCCTATGTAGACGAACCTCTACCAGATCTGTAGAGTTGAACAAAAGGTTATCGTTCCCACAGCCAGTATCGTGTTGTCCTCCACCGTCTATTTACACTGTAGTATATACATAACTATTGTCTTTTCTTACAGTCTCTGAGCTTCTGCACTCAACCGATAGGGTCAATCCGTATAAATTCGGACAAAGGGAGAAATTCGGACAAAACGTCCTAAATGCATTTTACGTCACACTAAACCTAGCCCCAGGCCTTCAGCGCCCACAGCGCCCACAGCGCTTTGATTATATCAGTATTGATTAAAGATTAAAAACATATCCAATTGTTCGTACAACATCAACCTAACACTCGTAGACTCCATAAGCTTAAATTATCCGCTTGAATTTTTTTTAGATTTGCACTCGCTAATGTTCGTGCACATTTTCACGAGTTTTATAGTTTTGATACTTAATCAGTTATGCCGGAAGTCTTTCCCAATACCTGACAAAGGTCGTTTTGTTTGTAGGTTTTTGATTGTTACCTACTAACGTAAAACATTGTACATTATAAGTGCTGTTAACTTATTTGTGCGTCGTCGGGTCTTACGATTTATCTTATTCGAAGTTCAGCTAGATTATTTATTTGCAATGCAAAAACTAACACGTTTATATTCGTTATAACTCCGTAAGCTTTAAGTGGAACTGAAGTCTTGGTGTCAGTTTTGGGTATTTCCAGTCAAGTGTTTCGATACGCATAGATACATTTCACAGAATTGCATCGTGAACGCTATCAAGATACGGGTCGGATAGCTATGGCTGGCTCCGTAACATCGAAACATCGCTGCACTACAAAGCGTGGGGATCATGTGGTTAGATTCGTGAACCGTCAACATAACCTGTGCGGGGAGTTTCGTGAAATAATTCTTACGGCTTTAAGACCTTACCTCTGATTCAAAAAGGCAGACAGTTAATAACGTAAGCATGCGCACTTGAAGTTGGTCAACCAGCTGAACAAGGAAAAGAAAAGAAAAAGTAGGCTAATTGACCTTTTAAAAACGCCTGACATAGCCACAAAAAGCCTGAAATACCCCCCCCCCCCCATATACCACTTTCATTGTAATACTTTGCTATGTCTGACCTTTAAGTTACATTTTGAGGGAAAGTTTTAATTAATATTGTTTAAGTGTCGAAAGGAATAAACCGCAAACAACAATTGAGTATAAAACATTAACAAAGGGCAATAGCCATGCAACTACGGTATGAACAGTGATGTTTCTTGTGCACTCACCTTACGCCAATGAAATATATTTACCTACGAAGTTTCATGTTGATACCTCTGAAAGTTTTCGAGTTGTGTCCTCGAAATGCAACACGAAGGCCGCACGAACAGTCAGACGGAAGACATGATTCCAGTATGCATCCCTCTTAGCATGTTTCATATGCTGTAGTATAATATAGAAAAACGTTGTTTTTTTATATAGTCATAACCAGTTTTTTCGTGAACCTTTCATGGTTATAATTTAAGGACTTGTTCAGGGACTTTCGTATTTTTGCAAAATGTCATTAAACCATTTATGCCTAGTGGACTCTCCCATCTTTTAAAATTGGATCAATTTATTTTCAAAATTAGGGATGTCTTGTATATTTATTTCTATATTTAGAATATTTCTTACAGAAATTCCTTTAAGCAAAAAGCGCAGACCCGGTTAAGACGATCATGCGGCGTCTCATCTGGGTCTACGCTGTTTGCAAAGGCCTTTTTTTCTAGACGCTAGGCATAAATGGGTTAAACGAATGTACTAGCAACACTAATATCTGGAATAGTTTTGAATAAGTATATATTGATAAGGAAACAGAGAATATAAAAAATGTGCATTCCCTATATATTCTTTATTTCCTCCGATATCTAAGATTCGAACAACATAGTTATACAATAATCACAAAACATATTTAACAAAGAAAGAGTGGCGTGATTTACAAAATATGTTATAATGAAATAATATACAAACAAAAAGTCATGAAAGTTTCATACCATTACTAAAACTATAATAGTCGATTTTAAGTAAATGCATCATGATCAAGTTAAAACAAATCACATATGAGTTTGAGCAGAACGAAATTGCTAAAACGGTCATCTTGAGTTATTGTTAATGCAAAACATACTAGATGTCTACTCATTGCCATTACTGGAAATAGCATACATTGCATAAATTTGCAGTGCCCAGTCACTTTGTACAATTCGGCAATAGGCTTATACCTTTTGGATTCAGTTTTTTCACAAAACCAGAGAGTATGGTTCACAATACTGTCCGTGAACTTGTTACAGATTGCACATTTACTTGCAAATTGCATCGACATCGCCATACTAAGGATCTTTGTTGACTTATGCTTTATCACAGAGAGTGACGGTGAAGTCTTAGAAATGGCGATGGCGGTAAGCGGTCTATCAGCTTCAAATAGCTTACAGTCCCCAAGACATGTTATTTCAGTTGCATTATCTGAGCGTCTTTGACTGTTTGCCCTTTTAACACTGTTTTTGATTGTACGTTTCCATGCCATCTTTCCGGGGAATACCCCACTTTCCAAATACGTTTCTAGGGTAGGCATCAAACTGTACTTTTGTAAAAGTCGGTAGATGTCAGGAATCAGCGCTTGCATATTCACGCATCCTAAGCAATAACGTACACGTCTATGTATAAACACTTTCTTGGCCAAAAATCCAACTGGAAGTCGGCACCGTTGACCAAAAAACTCAAGTTTCTCAAAGTCTATTAGTTCTTCCGCGAATTCAATGTTTAAACACGACAATGCAACATCGGTTTTTATGTTCCTACCGACGTTTAGAATGTGTTCAATACATCTTCTATGGGATACTTCAAGTTGATTTATGACAACGTTAGAATAATTGCACCATAGTGGCGAACAGTATAAAGCCTTGGGCAAGACCACATTAACATAGATTGTTCGAAGTGTTATAGGATT